>NC_092751.1:1500000-1660281 GCF_047496795.1 Chiloscyllium punctatum
AGGTAATAAAAGAATTATGAATTTCCCTCTCATGGTTCCTTCATAAAGACATGGTAGTTTGATTCATATGGTTAATATTGTGATCAGTGTTCAGACATAAAGCCGTTTTCATAACTGTGTCATCAGTGTACAATGATGAATAATGTTGGACTAGAAGCAACAGGAAAATCAACATGTTCAAAGCAGTTCTTTTCTTACAATGAAATGAAACCAATAATCATTTTGCAGTGCCCATGATTTAAAAAGCAGTCATTTAATGTGTTATATAAACTGAAGACTACATTTCTTTTCGCAAAAATGCAGGAATCCACAAATTTGAAATTTAAGTTTTTGAATATACAACAAAATGATTGTGATTTGAAATTTCTATTGCACACAAATTTAAAATAAGTAAACTTAATGATTTTTAGAATGACAAAAGTTTAGTTGTTTGTGTGGTTGTATTACAGTCAATATCCATGATAAAGTAGAGTTCTTGTTTTAAATAACAAAATTCATCTTTAACTACTGAACTGAAATAAAAGATATCAATTGCACTTGTTGCATGTAACAGTAAATAAATGCTTAGTGTTGTCACTGGTTTCAGTAGCAATAAGGTACTTGCTCAGGTTATTCTACTGAACAGTAATCAGGTGGTCTTCAAGACCTTTGTGTTGCTTTATATGCACTGTTTAGTGTGAACATTGACTTCTATCAAATTGGGATATTTACATGAATGAGGAAAGACTGATAACTGGGTATGAACGATCTTATTTAAAATCAGATAATTTTTGATATTTACCAGGATTGCTGAGTAAATTGTTCTTAAACTGTCATGCGATAAATGGGAAAAGTGAGAGATATGCAATGTCAACTTTCAAATGAACACACCCTGATATTTTCAGACCATTTCAATGTCACATTCAATATGAATAGGTAACTGGAATGCGAAAAACAAATCCCACACAATTCTTAAACAGATAAATAATTAGAAATTGATAAATAATTACAAGTGGCATTTGTTTACTTTACTGAATAAATAATTGATCTTTTCTCATATTTATAGCATTGGATCATAATGTGGGCGGCATGGTGGCACAGTGGCACAGTGGTTAGCACTGCTGCCTCACAGCGCCAGAGACCCCGGTTCAATTCCTGCCTCAGGCGACTCTCTGTGTGGAGTTTGCACATTCTCCCCGTGTCTGCTTGGGTTTCCTCCGGGTGCTCCGGTTTCCTCCCACACTCCAAAGATGTGCAGGTCAGGTGAATTTGCTGTGTTAAATTGCCCGTAGTGTTAGGTAAGGGGTAGATGTAGGGGTATGGGTGGGTTGCGCTTCGGCGCGGTGGTGCAGACTTGTTGAGCTGAAGGGCCTGTTTCCACACTATCAGTAATCTAATCTAATTATAACGTTCTATTTGTTGTTTGAACTAAGCTCTTCAGAACAAGAGAAAATTAGTGACTATCACTACTTCGTATATTTCAGCTTTGTGACTGCAATATTCTCAAATTCATTCTGAGGGATATTGATTGAGTGGAGTTAGATACATCTTTCTATTAGTGACTCGAAGAAATTATGTAGCAGATAAAATAATTATTGGAATGAACAATGATACCTCAAAGAATCTACTGATATTGTGATTGGAGACACAATAATGTTACCATCAAAGTAAATTATAATCAACTCAAATCAAAAATGTTTCCAAGGTTAAAATTAATAGAATATTCGCAAGGATTGAGAGATTGTAGATTGCAACGTCCTTTCGTTATTTATTGTATGGAAGCATAATTCCACATTTATACCCCTTACAGGATTGAACAATTATTAGATATAAGATATGAGCAACAAATGGATTTAAAAATTATATTCGTGAATTTGTGAATAATGAGATACCTCATTTTTTAATCAATATTTTATTGAAAAAAATCCTATCCACTCAACTGAAACTAAACTACAAACATATTGAATAAATACTAGCTGAAGTTACATTCAAGTGACTTAAATTAGATAATGTCCTATTATTTTATTGGGTCTTACTTATCTCACTGCCACTGAGGCTCTCATCCCTGGGGGGAGCCCCTTCAGTATCCATATTCATTTCCTTCCAGTCTCCTCCTGGTGGGGTCCCACGGGCACCCATAAAAGTTCCCACGGCTATACCAATGCCCTGACTATGACTGTGGATATGTCAGTTTCAATATAATTTGAAAAGGGCCACCACGTCCATTAAAACTGTTTAATTTTGCAGTGCACCATATTTATGAAGTAATCCTGGGGGGGGGGGGGGGGGAGGGGGGGAGAGATATCTCATCTTGATATAAGACTGAGTAATGTGCACAAATGAAGAGAAATATTGCAGTGAAAAGTTACTGGAATTTTCTGAATTTCAATGGCTGAGATTACTGTGATTTTTCAAATGAGGAAGAATTTTGCAAGGGATATTATTGGTCTTTTTGTGTTTGCAATGTTCTGAACAAATATGTTTTAATATTGTCGCATTAACAATAAGAAATAATGAATGAAATCAAAAAAAGACATTGCATTTGTTAAAACGTCTAAGTTAAAGTGCTGTGCATTTATTGAAATTGACAGTTGTTTCCAAAATCCAGATGGATACATTAATATACTTAATATTTTGGAAACAATTTGTTTTCTTCCTTTAGCTTTCTTGAAGAGTCAAGTCAATTTTATTAATTTAATTTTCATTATGATAAATGTTTCGACATTTTTTTCAGAAGTATGAGGATAATAATTAAGCCATGAAAGTGACTATTATTGTGAACAAAAGATAGAGTCAATGACATTTGGTACAGAAAGGAATTCTCATGAATGTGTAATTATTGTGCATTGACAACTAGTGTTGGAAGGAAAAGGAAAATTGTCAACATTTCCAAGTTGTTTTTTCTTATAATGAAATGAAAATTAAACAAAAATCATTTTGGAGGGCACATGATTTGAAAAAAGGAAACAAGCATTTAATGTGACATTTCAGCTGTAGACTCATTCCCGTTTCCCCCATTGTAGTATTTTAAATAATTTAAAACATAGTGTTGGTTGAACTGAAAACCAAATGGATATACCACCATTGTTTTCTCATACACCAAATAAAAAGGAAAATGTATAGCAATTTTTTAATGATAATGACATCACTCTGAATGTAATCATTTCACACGCAATAAATGCTTGTATTGAATTGAAATTTCATCATAGCTGCGTGAGTGTTTTCCTCGACAGTGAGTAAAGACTCAGGAGGCAGGCAGACCTCAGGCAAGTGGTCGATGTTTACTCGTCCTGCAACCAGTTGATGCAGGTATCATCCCCCGAGGCCAATCTGGGAAGGGAGATCCATGGCACACTGTAACGTGTACAGTAAAAAGGAGCATTTTTCTGCACTTGCTGAATTACAATGGTCACATGCAATGTGGTTACAGCCCTTCCCTCCACATCCAAACACCCAATCCAAACACATAATCTCAGATGGGCATTCTAATGAACAGCCCCAGGTTCTTATGATCTCATGTTGTTTCACGGTAACAATAATCTTCAGGCCTTGGGATTTTCCAAGCATCTTGTTCACTCGGATTCCAAAGTTATTTGCTACACTCCTTCGTGCCTCTCAGGATGCTTTATCTGTAGGGGCATTTTGAATTCTGCTATTCATTGTATGCTATTTTATTAAAGTCAGTTAATCCTCATATTGTTCCTAATTAATTATAAAGTCCTGACAGTAAGATGTGCAGGCCAGGTGAATTGGCCATGCTAAATTGCCCATAGTGTTAGGTAAGGGGTGAATGTAGATGTAGGGGTATGGGTGGGTTACGCTTCGGCGGGGCAGTGTGGACTTGTTGGGCCGAAGGGCCTGTTTCCACACTGTAAGTAATCTAATCATCTAATCTAATCTAATCTAATCTAATCTAATCTAATCTAATCTAATCTAAATCTGTACAAAAAATACACATTGAGTTAGTTTTAACTTACTTGCTATAAAATTAGTAATATGACTTGTATTATAAAGTTAGATATACAGTGTAAAATTATGTAACCACTCTTACTGTCAGGACTTTATAATTAATGGGCAGTGAACATCATATCTTGAAGTTCGTTCCTAAAACTAGCTATCTTCACATCTCGGTCTAAATGCTTTTCTATAATGCTTTTTTTAATAGGCACTTGTTACATGTATCTAACTCATATTGCAAATTATCCCTATGATATTCAGGAATCTGTAATTAGAACTTTTGTTTAGTGCTCTAAGTAACTTTAAAATAATAGCTATTCCTGACAAACGACCCCTGTCTGTTGTCCTAATAGCTGCTTAGTGAGCTAATTGGGCTACCTCCTGAAGCTGCTGTTTATTCATTTACTGGGACATTTATCCTTTCATTAATGAAGATCAGGGTTTGTAGTTTGTCTGCATGTCGGCTGGAATTTTCTGGAATGCTGTACACCTAGCATTGGAGTAGGTCTATTGAAAGTGTTTTTTTTAAATTAAAGGATGGGCCAGACTGTTATTATTGTTTATCTCCCCTCTGACAGGTGCTTCATTTTGTTTGTCAGGCATTTTTTTATGATCCAACATGGACCATTCTGTTCCAGATAGGAGCAAGACATCTCTACAACAGCAAATCAATAAGGATTCCAGTATTAAAATCAAAATCAGCATTCGCTACCATTGATATCTGTACAGCACAATACGTTTACGTCACTGAGCCATAATGCCACACTGGATTTGATCAATTATTAAATCTTAGATATAAACAATATTTAATCTTAAAAACATTTTTAACAAACGTAAAATTGATTAGAAATCTCATATAGCTGTATGTGATATGAAGAAATGAACAGTTATTATTGGAGTGTAGAACTTAATTTGTAAGGCTGAATATTAATCCAATGCTTTCTGTTTACTGTGAGTGTTGGATGGGGAATGATTGGTTATTTTGTGGTTGTTCATCTGGAATAAAAAATCGATTATTCTTTGTAATATTGGCACGACGAAGTAATGGATTAAATTAAAATGTGAATTTGACGATGTTTGTTACAAAACCTAAGCAGAATTATTGTGTGATTGTTTGAATGAGAAAGAATTGATAATTAATTTTAGAACTTTGGCAAAGTAAATGATTCAATATTTCCAAATAGGTTTGCTCTGATGTTGACGAGGTATTTCTTAACAACAGTCAAATAAGAACTACAGAGCTGGCATGAGGGTTTGGAAATGACATTAGATTTTTTGGCAACATTGATTGGAAATGGTTTGTCATTCATAATTCTCAGATCTTCAAAAAAATTATACTTGGTATCTCTGCTTTTCTTTTGGATAAATATAATATATAAGAAGAACAAGTTATTTATTATATTTACTTCATCCATTTTTTCATATCATCAATAATTAGACATTTGAGTCAGCATTACAAAGAAAATAAGTCAATAAGGAACTTATCTTTTCACGGAAAAATACAGTCAATGGCATTTATCGAAGTTTTTGTTTCAATATTGTCTCTGAATACACAGATGAATATGTTTAAGGGGGATATGTTCATAATGTAATGAATCACAATTATATTTTTATCATAGATTTGGACTGGGAAACCTATCAGAAAACTTGCCTATGTTCAGGATTTCCTTCATCTTGATAAATGTTACGATTAGCATCCTCAGCCATAAATAATAAAGTGTCATTATTGGTCTCGGAAAGATGTAGTCTGTAAATTATCAGATGGTGTCATTTAAGATCTTTGGCTCTGGTGAGAATTTGATGTTTGCTGTGGTCATTCATCCATAGAACAAGAAGGTACACATAAAGAGTTTTTTTTTTTCCTGAACAGTAATTAGGTGTCCTCGTAGACTATTGCGGGTACTTTGATTTCAATAATGTTGACCTGATTTCCTTGACCTGGGAAATGTTTCACAACATTTTGCCAAAATTCTGGATTCTTCACATCCAATGGGTTCCGTGCACACACCCTTCACTTGTTGTCATTCTCAACCGAGGTGTATAATGCTCAGGCACTGGCTGGAAGTCAAGGGGCCAGGAAGTGTGCTTCAACCTCTCCAGAACATAACTCTCGGGTTGGTTGTAATGGATCTCCCGAACCTTTGTGACCTCCTTATCCTGGCTTTCCACTGTTTTCTGGAGCTAATTGACTCTGTCTATTGTTTCCGTTAGTTTGAACTTTTCTGTAGCTCCGATTTCTCCATCTGTAGGAATATATAGAATGTTCAATTATGGGCCAGAGGTCACTTGAACTCAGTGGATAGATAAAATGTGGTTTACTTATTGTTATAACAATGAATTGATAATTAATCTTTACATTTTACAAATAAAACGATTCAATATTTTTTAGCAGTTTACAATGACATTGATGAGATACACATTCAATGAGATCAAATGACAATTATAAGCTATTTACAGGATTATTTAATTTCAAAACGATACGAACACGCAGGGAACTTTTTTGCAAAGAATTGCTTTTTAATTCAAATATATAGGCTGTTCAAGAAGATGATGTAGCTGTTCATTGGTTCTCTTATCTGGATGATTATTCATAATTCATACCCTTTTTATTGAGCCCAGAATTTTGAGATTTGTATCAGAGATAAGAAAAGGAGGAGCAATTAATGTGAGAACTTGAGTGAATAGAAAGCACAGTAAATTTAAATTACAGAGAAACTTTCAGTATTTGCTCCAAATAAGCAGACATAGATTTTTAATGTCGACAGTGTTGTGCTGGAAAAGCGCAGCAGGTCAGGCAGCATCCATGAAGCCAGGCAGTCGATGTTTTGGGAATACGCCCTTCATCAGGAAAGATTCCCAATGAAGGCTTATGCCCAAAACGTTGATTCTCCTGATTCTCAGATGCTTCCTGGCCTTCTGTGCTATTCCAGCGGCACTGTCCTGACTCTGATCTCCATCATCTGCATTCCTCACTCTCTCAAAATATTTTCCATGGCCAACAACCGAACATGTTAACATCAGCAATTGAACGAAACCAAATTTACACTTTTTTTGCAATATTTGGACTGAAAACCTGTCTGTGACCATGCAACACATCAGGACAGATCAACATCTCTTCCATTAAAATCTTTGTCCGTTCATAATGTTTCCACTGATGGGTGAGTGCCGAACCAGAGGACACAGATAAAAATACGGGGTAGACCATTTAGGACAGAGATGAGGAAAAACGTCTTCACCCAGAAAGTGGTGGCTGTGTGGAATGCTCTGCCCCAAGGGCAGTGAAGGCCCAGCCTCTGGATTCATTTAAGAAAGAGTTGGATATAGCTCTCAAGGATTGTGGAATCAAGAGTTATGGACATAAGGTAGGAACAGGATACTGATTAAGGATGATCAGCTATGATCATATTGAATGGTGGTGTAGGCTCAAAGGGCAGAATGGCCTACTCCTGCTCCTATTGTCTATTGTCATAATAAAGAATAACCACAGCTTTGACCAATCAGTATCGTGTGGAATTACTGAACTGAAATACCAGAGGACAACTACTGCATTTATTGGAGGGAATTTTAATCAGATCCTTACTGTGATAGTAGTGACTGATCTCAGGAACAATAAGATAGTTACTGTGATTATTGCATTGAACAATGATTAGATGTTCATGAAGATCTTTGTGTGGCCTCATGTATAGTGTTTTATGTGAGCATTAATATCAATAACATAGTTTACAAGATTTAGGAACACATTGATAATCGAACGTTAAAGATATTAATCAAAGTCAACAAGTAAAAATGTGACAATTGCTTAAAGAAACACAATTAAACGATTGTAAAATCCCTGTCGTAACAGGCCAGTTACTTGAGAAAAATGACCCTCTAAAGAGTAACCCACCCAAACACTTTTCCCGATCATATCTTTTCAAATTTACTGCTAACTAATACACACATCCCTGAACACAATGTGCAATTTAGCATGGCCACCTCACCTGACCTGCACATCTTTGGATTGGGGGAGGTCACCACAGCAAAGTTACATAGACTTGTGGAGAACGTGCAAAGTCCACGCAGACAGTTACCCGAGGAGGGAATCAAACCGAGGTCCCTGGCACTGTGAGGCAGCATTGCTAACCACTGAGGTACAGTGTAATCTTATGTAATAAGTAAAATCAGTGAATGATACGAAACGGCAAGTTTCAAATAAACACTCTCCAATATTGTCAAAGCATGTCAATCTTACATTCAATACGAATAGGTGTATAGAAAACAAAAAAAGAACAAATTCCCGGCAATTCATAAATGAACAATAATTAGAAATTTAATTTAATCAAAGGTCATAACAATATTTAGAGGAATTGCAATTTTTAATAACAAATGTTGGTAATTAGCTGACTAATGAATAATTGGAAGTGGTATATATTTACTTAACGGCAAAGAAAGCGACTTGTTTTTCCCCTTGTCACACAGCAGTATAACAATGTGTGTGTTTGTGAGTGTGTGTGTGTGTGTTTGAGATGTTTGAATCAAGCTCTTTCTAACAAAATAACTGATGACTTACGATCACTTAGCCTTGTCACCTTTAAGACCACAACATTCTCAAATATTTTCCAGGAATTTACAACCAGCAGAACTAGTTAATTACTTTTCATAGGAACCCAAAGAGAATAAGTAGCGGACACTGTGAATTAGTAAGTCAATGCAAGCATTCAACTGAAGACAACATCCCTTCTTTCCAAAAATGTTCAATATTTGAAAAAAATCAAAATTTATTGCCATTGTTGAATGAAAGAATAAAGAGATGCTAATTATTTTTCATTTGATTTTGTTGCATGAAAAATCCGTAAGTTGTATTATGATTACAAGCACAATAAATGTGAGCATTGAAGTCAAATATGATTACTTGAATTCAATTATGTTTCAACAGGTAAAATAAAAATTGGTATTTACAATGATTGAGAGATTGTGCACTGCAATATCTTTACAGTAGTTCATGTATTGTGCCGTAATTCCACATTTGCGCAACCTACTGGATTGAATAACTATTATATATTATTTTAATTCAGCAGCAAATGAATTATCAAAGTCTGTCAAAGCATTAAGGAATAATGAAAAATCATTTTTTGGAAGTTGTTTAGCAATGTCTGGAAATGAACTGGAATTAATTCAGTGAAAAAGTAATTACATTTTCCTGAATTTTAAGGCTGAGATTACCGTGATCATTGGTTCCTTTGTGGGATAGATGACCTGAAAAATAAATGCATTTTCATACTGTGCTATTAGTACTCAGAAATAATGGATTAAATCTAAAAGTGAATAACACTATACTCGTTCAAATAATTGCGCCATTATTGTTATGGCAATGACTTGGTAATTAATGCTGTCTTTTGAAGAATTAACATGATTCAATATTTCAAAAGCACTTTGCTGTGATGTTGTTTGGATATTTATTAAGATCAGTAAACTCAGGAATAAAACATAGTACCTAGCTTTATGGATTGAAGAAAAGTGAGCCATTCAATGATTATTGATCAAAATTCTTCTTTTTTAAAGTCAAAAATGTACGTAATACAAGAATTGTGAATTTCCATCTTCTGGATTTCTTGGAGAGATATGTCACATCGATTTATATGATTAATATTATGATCAATGTTTCAAGATTTGTGTCAGAATTAGGAAGACAATTAGTAGATCATGAAAGTGAGCTTGAAACTGAACAATGTAGTCAATGACGTGGTGCATAAGCGATTTTAATAATATTGTCATTGTACAATGATGAATAATGTTGGAATAGAAATGACAAAAATCATCAACATGGTCAAAGCAGTTCTTTTCTTACCTTGAAATGAAAACAATAATCATTTTGTAGCACGCATGATTTGAAATAGCAGTTTTTTAATGTGACATATACAGTGAAGACTAAACCTTTTGCAAAAATGTAGGAATTTCACAAATTTGAAAAGTAGTGTTTGTTCAATTTGTTATAAAAATGGTTATAATTTGAATTGCCTCTTGTATATACACAACAAAAAAGGAGCTTAAAGATTGTTAGAATGACAAAACTTTGCTTCCCAATGTTATTGTAACACAGTCAATATCCGTGATAAAGTAGAATTATTGGATTAAACAATATAAATCAACATTAACGACTGAATGAAATATATCACATCAATTGCATTAACTGCATAGAACAGTAAATAAATGCTTACTATTGTCATTTGTCCCAGGAACAATAAGATACTTACTCAGGTTATTCCACTGAATAGTAAACAGCTGATCATGAATATCTTTGTGTCGCTTTATGTGCCCTGTTTTTTTGTGAACATTGATTTCAATAAATATAGATATTTACATGAATGACAACAGACTGATAACTGGGTGTGAAAGATCTTATTTAAGATTAGTACATTTTTAGCATTCACTAGATTTGCTGAACAAAACACGGTTAAAACATCATGCAATAAATGAGATTAGAGAGAAATATGCAAATTCAATTTTCAAATGAATGCTTTCGGATATTTTCACAGCATTTCAATCTTACTTTCGATATAAATAGGTGAGTGGAAAACTAAAAACAAATTTCAAGCAATTCATAAACAGATCAATAACTAAAAATTGATATGTAGCAGGAAGTGGCACTTGTTTATTTTACTGAAGAAGAATTTGATTTTTTTCTCATATTTATACCTTTGAAGCGTCAAGTTCTATGTGCAGTCTGAACTCAGCTCTTCAGAACAAAAGAAAATCAAAAAATATCTTTACTTTGCATATTTCATCTTTGTGAGTGCAACATTATCAAATATTTTGCAAAGAATATTGATTGAGTGGAATTAGATACATTTTGTTATTAGCGAACTGAAGAAAATCCATAGCAGATACTTTGATGATTGGAATGAACAGCAAATGGAAGCATATCTAATGTTGAATTGAAAGGCAATTTATTTGATTCTTAGATATTTTCTAATCGATATTCAGAGCTGCTCTGGCACAGCCATCTGCAAGTTGGGAATTGAAATTGTACCCATTGGTCTGGTAACAGAGACACTACCAGAGTTGCACAAAATTCCTTCATAACATTACCAACTAGGCTGGGCAGGGCTAAAAACTAATCAGATGTTTATTATGATAATTGGAATGGAATTAAATGGTTGGATACTCTGTGTAATCGACTGAAAATTCAGTAGTAGTTTACAATAATAATGGGAGTTAACAAATGTCTAAATTAAACATGATGTTTCAGTAAGATTAGGGAGGGTGGTAAAAAAGGGGGTGTGTGGCATTGCTAATTAGAAATGGTATAAGGGCTGCAGAAAGGAAGTTTGAGGGGGATCTGCCTTTGGAGGTAGTATGGGCTGAAGTCAGAAATAGGAAAGGTGCAGTCACCTTGTTGGGTGTTTACTATAGGCCCCCCAATAGCAAGGTAAAAACAATGACTGCAGATGCTGAAAACCAAATACTGGATTAGTGGTGCTGGAAGAGCACAGCAGTTCAGGCAGCATCCAATGAGCAGCGAAATCATCCAATAGCAGCAGAGATATGGAGAAACAGATTGGGAAACAGATTTTGGAAAGGTGCAGAAGCCACAGGGTCATAGTCATGGGCGACTTCAAATTCCCAAATATTGATTGGAAGCTCTTTAGATCACGTAGATTGGATGGGGCGGTGTTTGTGCAGTGTGTCCAGGAAGCTTTTCTAACGCAGTATGTAGATTGTCCAACCAGAGGGGAGGCCATATTGGATTTGGTACTCGGTAATGAACCGGGACAAGTGGTGGGCTTGTTAGTGGGTGAACATTTTGGTGATGGTGACCACAATTCTGTGACTTTCACCTTGGTTATGGAGAGAGATAGGTGCGCACAACAACGTAGATTTTACAATTGGGGGAAGGGAAATTACGATGCTGTAAGACAGGATTTGAGGAGCATACGTTGGGAGCATAGGCTGTCAGGAAAGGATGTGGTGGAAATGTGGAACGTTATCAAGGAGCAGATACGACTTGTCCTTGATATGTATGTACTTATCAGGCAGGAAAGAAATGGTCGTGTGAGGGAGTCTTGGTTGACGAGGGAGGTTGAATGTCTAGTAAAGAGGAAGAAGGAGGCTTACATAAGGTTGAGGAAACAGGGTTCAGACAGAGCACTGGAGGGATACAGGATAGCCAGAAGGGACCTGAAGAAAGGGATTAGGAGAGCTAAGAGAGGGCATAAAAAATCCTTGGCGGATAGGATCAAGGATAACCCCAAGGCATTTTATGCGTATGTGGGAAACCTGAGAATGACGAGAACGAGGGTAGGTCCGATCAAGGACAGTCGTGGGAGACTGTGTATTGAGTCGGAAGAGATAGGCGAGGTCTTGAACAAGTACTTCTCTTCAGTATTTACGAACGAGAGGGACCGTATTGTTGAAGAGGAAAGTGTGAAACGGACTGGTAAGCTAGAAGAGATACTTGTTAGGAAGGAAGATGTGTTGGACATTTTGAACAACTTGAGGATAGATAAGTCCCCCGGGCCTGACGGGATGTATCCTAGGATTATATGGGAAGCACGAGAGGAAATTGCAGTACCGTTGGCAATGATCTTCTCGTCTTCACTGTCAACGGGGGTGGTACCAGGGGACTGGAGAGTAGCGAATGTTGTGCCCCTGTTCAAAAAAGGGAATAGGGATAACCCCGGGAATTACAGGCCAGTTAGTCTTACTTCTGTGGTAGGCAAAGTAATGGAAAGGGTACTGAGGGATAGGATTTATGAGTATCTGGAAAGACACTGCTTGATTAGGGACAGCCAGCACGGATTTGTGAAGGGTAGGTCTTGCCTTACAAGTCTTATTGAATTCTTCGAGGAGGTGACCAAGCATGTGGATGAGGGTAGAGCAGTGGATGTAGTGTACATGGATTTTAGTGAGGCATTTGATAAGGTTCCCAATGGTAGGCTTATGCAGAAAGTCAGGAGGCATGGGATAGAGGGAAATTTGGCCAATTGGATAGAAAACTGGCTAACCGGTCGAAGTCCGAAAGTGGTGGTAGATGGTAAATATTCAGCCTGGAGCCCAGTTACAAGCGGAGTTCCGCAGGGATCAGTTCTGGGTCCTCTGCTGTTTGTAATTTTTATTAGAGACTTGGATGAGGGAGTCGGAGTGTGGGTCAGTAAATTTGCAGATGATACGAAGATAGGTGGAGTTGTGGACAGTGAGGAGGGCATTTGTCGTTTGCAAAGGGACTTAGATATGATGCAGAGCTGGGCTGAGGAGTTGCAGATGGAGTTCAACCCTGCCAAGTGTGAGGTTGTCCATTTTGGAAGAACAAATAAGAATGCGGAATACAGATTTAATGGTAGGGTTCTTAGTCAGGTGGAGGAACAGAGGGAACTTGGGGTCTATGTACATAGATCTTTGAAAGTTGCCACTCAGGTGGATAGAGTTTGTAAGAAGGCCTATGGTGTATTATCGTTCATTAGCAGAGGGATTGAATTCAAGAGTCGTGAAGTGATGTTGCAGCTGTTCAGGACTTTGGTTAGGCCACTGTTGGAGTACTGTGTGCAGTTCTGGTCGCCTCACTTTAGGAAAGATGTGGAAACTTTGGAGAGGGTGCAGAGAAGATTTACCAGGATGTTGCCTGGAATGGAGAATAGGTCATACAAGGATAGGTTGAGAGTTCTCGGCCTTTTCTCGTTGGAACAGCGAAGGATGAGGGGTGACTTGATAGAGGTTTATAAGATGATCAGAGGAGTAGATAGAGTAGACAGTCAGAAACTTTTTCCCCGGGTACAACAGAGTGTTACAAGGGGACATAAATTTAAGGTGAAGGGTGGAAGATTTAGGGAAGATGTCAGGGGTGGGTTCTTTACCCAGAGAGTGGTGGGGGCATGGAATGCCCTGCCCGTGGGAGTGGTAGAGTCAGAATCAATGGCGACCTTTAAGCGGCATTTGGATAGGTACATGGATGGGTGCTTAATCTAGGACAGAAGTTCGGCACAACATCGTGGGCCGAAGGGCCTGTTCTGTGCTGTATTGTTCTATGTTCTATGTTCTATGATTTTTATGATAACTTGTGGAACGACAACTTGACAGAATTGTGTGATTACTGTGCATTATAAATAAAAATGAATACAATTATTCTATATGTTCATAAGTTTCTCATTTTCTGAAATGCAAATTAAAATGTTTTTGATCTACACGTAAATTGGAACAAAATGATGACTTGGTCAATCAATGTGCCTAATCAGCTGAAGACAACTTTCATTCTTTCTGAAAATTTCTAAGAATTCTAAGACGTTACCATTTCCTGTGATTGTTTCATGAAATAAGAGAGATGTTAACCCTTTTTTTGTGCTTCAAAAAATTCATGGGGATTTAAATGATTTTGCACATGAAAAATATTCAACTGTTATTGTGATTAAAAACACAATAAATGTTAACATTGAAGTGATTTCCAATCAAATCAATTCAAAAGTGTTTCCAAGTTTAAAATGAAAAGCAATATTCAGAATGATTGACAGATTGTACATTGCAATGTCCTTGCATTAGTTATTATATGAAAACATAGGTCCACATGTACACCCCTAACCGAATTGAACAATTAATAGGTATTGGCGACAAATCGATTTGAAAACTTTGATTAATGAATTTAAGAATAATGAGGCATCTCCACTTACTATTCAACTGAGTAATGTTCAGAAATGTAGAGAAATATTGCAGTGTAAAGTAACTTGTGTTCTCTGAATTTCAATGGATGAGAAGACTGTGATCTTTCAAATGAGCAAAATTCTGACATTTACAAATGACGTTGCAATGGCAATTATTTGTCTTTTGTGGGTGTATTGGTCTTATCAAACAGGTATTAATATTGTAGCACTCACACTAAGAAATATGGAAGATATTAAAGGCATATTGTGCTTGTTATAATGCCTAAGTTAAAGTATTGTGTAATTATTGCAATTGAAAATTGCTTCTAAAATACTGATAGATAAATTGACTTAATATTTTGAATGCACTTTGCTCTGATGTCGAATGTATACACATTAAGATTAATAAACTCAAAATTAATATATAAAATGTGGCTTTAATAATTGTAAAAACTCAGCAACAATTGAACACAGTTCAACATTTTTTTGGTTGGTTCATGTCTATTTTATTAATGTAACTTTTATCATGATAAATGTTTAGACAAATGTCAGAATTAGGAAGTAAATAATTAGGCCGGGAAAGTAAATATTATTATGAACAAAACATCGAGTTAATGACATTTGGTACAGGAAGATATTTTGTAGCAAATGACTAATAATTGTGTGATAATTGTTCATTGGCAACTAATGTTGGAAGAAAATAAAGCTATCTCAAAATGAAATTAAAATAAATATCATTTGGAGGTCACATGATTTTAAAAACGGAAATTGTCACTTAATGTGACATTTGAGCTGAAGAATCCTTCTCCCCCCCCCCCAACACCCCCCCCCCCCCACTGTGTAGTCTTTTCAATAATTTAAAATTTAGTATTATTTGAACTAAATAACAAATGGTTATACCTACATTGTTTTCTTGCACACAAAAAAAGTTTAAAAATTTTAACGTGAAAATGATATTACTCTGCAAGTAATAATTTCACAGGTAATAAGTGTTTGTTTTGAATTGAAATGTCACCATAGCTGTAGGAGTGATTTCTCCTTACAGGGAATGGAGACTCAGGAGATAGGCAGAACTCAGGCAAATGGAAGATGTTTACTCATGCTGCAATCAGTTAATATAGGGATCATCCCCCGACGCCAGTCTGGGAAGGGAGATCCATGATACACTGTAACGTGTACAGTAAAAAGCAGTATTTTTAGACACTTTCTGTATTACAATGGCCACATGCAATGTGGTTACAGTCCTCCCCTCCTTATACAGACACCCGATCCTGTAGAACACCTAATCTCAGATGGACATCGCTATGGATAGCCCCAGCTTCCTATTGTTTCATGGTGTTTTACAGGTGCTATAATCCCCAGGCCTTAGGATCTCTCTGTGCATTTTATTCCCTCAGATTACAAAAGTAATTGCTGGAGTACTTTGGGACTCTCACTTTGCCTTATTTACGATTCTCAAGAATATGCAATTAGAAACTTTTTAAATGTTCTGAGCAACTTTAAAATAGCAACGATTTCTGACAATAAAACCCTGTCTGTTTCCCTGATAGCATCTGTGGAAGTTAGCTGGGCCCTGTCCTGCAGCTGGATTTTATTCATTCACTGGGACAATTAGTCTTTTATTAATGAAAGTCATGGTTGGTCATTTTTCTGTATGCTGACATTGTCTTATCACTGTCTGGAATATGACTGTCTGTAATGGCATACTTACGGATTTGGAGTAGGATTGTACAAAATGTTCTTTTTTATACTTAAGACTGAAACAGACTGTTAGTCCTATTTATCTCCCCTCCACCATTTGTGTTTTAGTTGCAAGGCAGGCTGCTCAGGGCATCCCTACAGCAGAAAATCAACAAGAATTTCAGCACTAAAATAAAAATCAGCATTCGCTACCATTGGGAAACAGTACCATGCTACATGCTTACGTCATTGAGACTTAATTCCACACTTAAAGCCGACTATACTGGATTAGATCAATGATTAAATCTTAGATATCAGTAACAATTAGTGTTAAAACTGGTCACTGTAAACTTAAAATGATTAGAAATGTCATATTGCTATCCGTAACATGTAGAATTGAACGTTAATTATTGGAGTCTAAAACAATCAGACATATCTTCATTTGTATGGCCGAATATTAAACCAATGATTTCCGTGAACATTCAAATGAGAAGATATCAGATATTTCCTGTCATTGTTGGATCGGAATCATTGTTTGGTTTGTAGTTGTGTTGACTTAGAATAAAAGATTCATTTTTCTTTGTAAAATCGGCACTAAGAAATAAGTGATTTAAATTTAAATGTGAATCTCACGATATTTGTTACAAAACCTAAACTGAATTACTGTGTGATTGTTGGACAAACAATGAATTGGTAATCTATTTACGAACACTGACACATTAAGTGATCCAATATTTCCAAACTGGTTTGCTGTGATATTGATTACATACTAATTAGTATCAATGAACTGAGCATTAGAATGCTGGCATGATGTTTTGGAAAATACATTCGATATGCAGTCATTATTGATCATTCAACATTCTCAGATACTCCTGCAATCTTTACTTGCTGTCTCAATTTTCTTCTGTGGAAATGCAATATAGAAGCCATGCAACTTTTCATGTCATCAATATTCAGACATTTGTGTCAGCATTACAAAGAAAATAATTCGACAAGGAACATGGGTATCACAGCAAAAAACAGTCAACCGCATTTATAGAGGAATTTTTTAAACATTGTCTCTGAGTAAATACATGAAAAAGTTTAATGGGGATCTGTTACAATGTACTGAACCGCAATTACATTTTTATCATGATGACTGGGGGGATTCTATCAGAAAACTCGCCTATATTCAGGAATCCTTTATCTCAAAACATGTTACGATCAGCATCCTTAGTCGTAAATAATGAAGTGTGATTATTGGTGTGTGAAAGATGTAGTGTATAAATTATAAGAAGGTATCTCTTGCATATATTTGGGAAGGTGTGAAAGCGTTATGTTTGCTGTGGTTATTCATCTTGAGAACAATACAATACTGCCAAAAGGTTTTGCACTGAACAGAAGTTAGGTGGCCTTGAATACTATCGTGTGACTTTATTTGCATTGATTACTTTTATTTCAAGAGCTTTAAGCTGTTTTCCTTGATTTGTAAAATGATTAATAATTTTGTGACAAATGGCCACATGTGGGCATGAGCTGGATTTAAAGATTCCAATGTGTTGGTGTGAAAACCCTTCATTGTTGACATTTGTAAGCGAGGTGTATAATGCTCAGGCACTGGCTGGAAGTCATGGTGTAAGAAAAGCTGATTCATCCTGGAGCTGATTGATTCTAGTTACTGTTTGACTTAGTTTGGTTAATTTTGTATTTGCCCCAATTTCTCAGCCTGCAGGTGAAGTTAGAACGTCCAATTTCTGTCCAAGGGTCACCACATCACTGAAGAGCTAAAATATAATTCACATATTGTGATAACAATGAATTTTCAATTAAAGTTTGCCTTTTAACAAACAAAACGATTTGATGTTTTCCAGAAATTTACACTGACATTGATTAGATATTTATTAAGATAGATAAACTGAGAATTATAATCTAGTTGCTGGATTGTTGAATTGTTAAACCACAGATTTAAGAGATTTGTTTTGGAATGAATTTAGAGGCGCCAGTTTTGGACTGGGCTGTACAAAATTATAAATCAATCACCACCACGTTATTAACCAACATGTTTATTATGAATAACTAGCTTTCAGAGCGCTGCTCCTTCATCAGGTGGTTGAAGGAGCAGCATTCCGAAAGCTAGTGCTTCCAAATAAACATGTTGGACTATAGCCTGGTGTTGGGTGATTTATGATTTTGTTTTTTGGAAGGAATGTTTTCTTTTATTCAAATATACAGGCTGTTCCAGAATTCTATCCAGCCTTCCGTGATTATCTTTCAAAGACCACTCATGTATAATTCATACAATTTTAATTGTAGCCAGTATTTCAAATTTCCATCAGATTTAAGATGAAAATGAGGACCAATTAATGAGTACTTCCATGAATGGAAAGCACAATAAAGTCAATTTACAGAGGCATGATTCAAGTTTTACCTGAATAAGCAAGTAAACACTTTGAGTGGAAAATATGTGAAAATGTTTACTTTTAAATTTGAGCTAAGTCAAAATACTTTTTTTTAAGTTCATGGCCTGAAAACCTGTTTTAAAATATGAACAAATCAGGACTATTAATATGTCTTGCTGTCAGTGTCCTTGGCCAATTGTCATTAAGAATAAAAACCACTTTCAGCAACAAGCATCATGTATAATTACTGAACTGAAAAGTAAGAGGATAGCTCTTGTATTTATTGGCAAGAATGATAACCAGATGGTTACTGTGGTTATTGCACTCAGTAATAATAAGATCAAGATCAATGGTTATTAGAATCATTGGCCACTCGTAATGAAGAATAGACACTGCTTTGAGCAACAAGTATCACGGATAATTACTGAACAGAAATTTCAGAGGATACCCATTGTATTTATTGGAGGGAATGCTGACCAGATGCTTACTGTGTTGATTAATCTCAGGAACAATAAGACAATTACTCAGATTATTTCCTGAACAGTAATTAGATGGTCATGAGGACCATTGTGTGGCTTTCTGTATCGTGATTTGTGTGAGCATTGATTACAATAACAATGTGATAGTATACAAGTGTGCAGCTGAGGTGAGTTGGCTATGCTAAATTGCCCATAATATTCATGGATGTTTAGGTTAGGTGCATTAGTTTTTGTTAGAGTGGTACTGGAAAAGCACAGCAGTTCAGGCAGTATCCGAGGAGCAGTGAAATCGACATTTCGGGCAAAAGCCCTTCATTAGGAATACAGCCTGTATTCCTGATGAAGGGCTTTTTCCCGAACGTCGATTTTACTGCTCCTTGGATGATGCCTGAACTGCTGTGCTTTTCCAGCACCACTCTTATCTAAACTCTGGTTTCCAGTGTCTGCTGTCATTGTTTTTACCAAGGTTAGGTGCATTAGTCAGGGAAAATGTCGAGTAACAGAGCAACGGAGTGTCTGGGTGGGTTACTGTTTGGATGGTCAGCCTGGACTGTTGGGCCAAATGGCCTGTTTCAACACTGTAGGGATTCTATGACTCTATGATTCTATGATTTTGGAATAGATTGATAAGTGAATGCTAAAGATACCACTTAAAGTCGACAAAATATTTAACTTTAGCAAAGTGTATTGAAGCCGTCATTCATGAAGTGAGATAAGTGAGAGCGAGAAACAAATTAAATGTTCAAATGAAAACACGCCAATAATTTCACAGCATATCAATCTTACATTCAATATGAAAATTTGAATGGAAAATAAAAACAAATTCCTGACAATTCATGAATGACTAATAATTAGAAATTTAATTTGATCAAATTACACACCATTATGAAGACGAATTGAAATATTTAGTTACAAATGTAGGTGATCAGCTGACCAATGAATAACATGAAGTTGCATTTGGTTATTTTGCTGAAGAGGAATTTCGACTGATAATATTTTCATCTTTATAATACCAGAGAATAAGGATTTATGTGCTCGAAATGTTTGAACTATGTTCATTTAAACAGTAAAATAAATCATGTGTATCATTTCTTAGGCTCTTCCAACTTTATGATTGCAACATCGTCAAATATTTTTCCAAGGAATGTAGAACCAGCAGAATTAGATGTAACATTTTATGAGTGAACTGAAGAAAATAAGTGGGAGATATGGTGATGATTGAAATGCAGAACAGATTGAAGAATATCAAATGTTGTTTTGAAAAGCAGTTCAATCTATACTCAGATATTTTCTAATGAAATTTCCGAGCTGCTTTGACACATCTCTGCTGAAGGTGGGAATTGAAATCATTCCTCTTGATCTTGTTGTAGAGACACTGTCAGAGTTCCACAGGGACCCGTCATAATGTTACCATCCGGGAAGGGCGGGTGTATAATCACATGCTTAAGGCAGCAACTCAAATGAAAATTAATCAGATGTTCCTTGTAATTATTTGGTTGGGAATTAATTACGTATTTCCTGCGCGTAATGAACTGACAAAACGAATTAGTAATTTACAGTAATGATGTAACAAAGCGATAATGACTTTAATTAAATATGAATCTCGTGATTATTCATGATAAGAAAAAACCTAATCATTTCATCAGTGTACACTAATGAACGAAACTCAATCAATCAAATAGTTCCATATGTTCAATGCAGTTTGTCGCAGAATGAAAAAAATAATATGCATTTGCAACATAAATGATGAGGAAAATAAATGAATTAGTCACTCAATGCGACTATTCATCTGAAGACAACTTCCCTTCTTTCCAGAAATGTTCAACTTCCCAAAGTTCAAAACGTACTGTGACTATTTCAAAAAAACAATAAAGATATAGTTGTTCTTTTGTTGTACTTCAAACAGTCACAAGAATTTTAAATGATTTTGTTCCATGAAAAATGATTAACTTATATTGTGTTTATAAATACAATAGATGTTAACATTGAAATTAAACATAATTAAATCAATTCAATTGTTTCCACGGTTAGAACAAAAATAGATATTCACAATGCCCTCTGCAAAATCTTGACATTATTCAATTTATGAGCCATAATTTCGTAGTCATACCCTGAACTATATTGAGCAATGATAATAGCAACAATTGGATTGTCAAAATTATATCATTTAATTTAAGAATACTGAGAAATCTCAGTTGATTATTTAACTGAACAATGTGGAGAAACGACCAGGAATTGTTCTGATGAAAATAACTACAGTTCTCTGATTCCTTCAGGCTGAGATTACCGCGATCATTCAAATGAGCAATCATCAGATCTTTACAATGAGGCATCGAATGGGAAGTCATTTGTTTCATTATGGGATCGTTCACCTGAACAATAAATTTATTTATATATTGTAGTGTACGTAAAAAGAAACACTTGATGCAATTAAAATGTGAATAGCACTATATTTGTTAGAAAGACTAAGTTCAATAATTGTGCGATTATTGTCATTGCAGTGATTGGAAAATTACGTTGTAATCTAAAAAAAAATAAATCGATTCAATATTTTAAACTCACTTTGCTGTGATGATGTTTGGATATTCATTGAAATCGGTAAACTGAGAAATACAATATGGCAGCTAGCTTTATGGATTCACAAAAATGAGCCATTCAGTGATTATTCAGCAGAATTGCTTTTGGCACAAAAATGCAGGATTACAAGAATTATATGTTTCCATCCATTGGTTTGCTTATTGAGATGTAGCTTTAATTTACAACTTTTTGTTCATGACCAATGTTTAGACATTCATGTCAGACGTAGGAAGTAAATACGTAGACAGTGAAAGTGCATATTGCAGTGAACATAGGATACAGAGAACTTCCATAATTTTGTGATTATTGTACATCGATAAATATCTTGGGAGCAAAAACGTAAAAAGAAATCAACATGTTCAAAGCAGTTTTTTTTCTTATAACAACTTGGAAGAAATCCTTATGCGTTGCGCATGGTTTGAAAACACATCAGTCACCAAAACATCAGTCAAAAATAAAATCAAGGTCATAATAAGCATCGGTTTAAGATAATAAGACCCTTATGAAGAGTATTCTGCTCAAAGTAATTAGAGGACCTTGAACATCTTCATGTCGTTCTTGCAGAGAAAACTCTTTCATTATGCATAAAGAGTTAATATAGTAAATATTTTGACATGTGTATCAGAACTAGGAAGAAAATGAGAAGCAATTCACATGATTGTTTTCGTGAAAGAAACTCAAAATAAATTAAATGTACAGTGCCACCTTTCAGTATTTTCTCTGAATAAGCAGATAAAGGTTATTAATGCGCAAAATCAACATGTTTTCACCTACAGTTGCACTAAGCCGAAATTAAATTATTTTATTTTGCGATACTTCAACTGGAACCCTGATTGACAAGCTGCTACATATGTTGATGTTAGCATCCTCGGTCATTTGTAATAAAGCATGGTCATTGGTTTTAGCTAAACATTTTGTGTGCAATTACTGAACCAAAATGTAAGAAATCAAATGCATTTATTGGATGGAACTGGTCACCAAATGTTTATTGTGGCGCTTGTTCCCAGGAACAATAAGAGACTTACTCCGGTTTTTCTCCTGAGCAGTAATAAGATGACCAGGAAGACATTTGTGTGGCTGTATGTGCCCTGTTGCGTGAACATTGATTTCACTTACATTGAGATATTTACTAATATTGGAAGGGAGTAATAATCGTGTGTAAAGTTCTTAATTAAAGTCATATTTTCTTTTTTTAAAAGTATGAGAATTCCTTTGTAAAACAATGATTTAGAGATGCTGGAGTTGGACTGGGGTGAGCAAAGTTAAAAATCACATGACACTAGGTGTTAGTCGAACAGGTTTATTGGGAAGCACTAACTTTCAAGGTGCTGCCTCTTCATCAGGCGATCTGCATCTCTTCATCTGCTCGGACTAGAGAATGAGGATTGGTGTATGTGAGGTGTTGAAATGCACAATAATGATGTGTTAAATGTTTATTGAAACTCTTCTGCAGAATTAAGTTCACAGAATAAACAAAATTTGAGCATTCATGAGCTGACTGGAAGTAAAATCCTGTTGCCCACCATATGAATAATACCCGAATGTATTTTGATTAAATAAAATGAATTTCATTTCTTAGACTCTTTAAAATTTTAAAAACTGCAGTGTCCTCAAATCTAAAATTTAGATATAATGTCATATGATACATAATGTTATTAGTGACCTGAAGATAATAAATTGCAGTTTGAGAGATTAATGGAATGAACAACAGACTGAAGCAGATCCAAAACTGGATTGAAAATCAATTCAAACTCTGCCTAGATATTTTATAATCACCATTCTAAGCTGCTCTGGTGTATCTCTGTTGGAGAAGGTAACTGAACCCACACCCCCTAGTCTCATAGGAGAGACATTATGAGAGCTCCACAAGTGTTTTTCATTATGTTCCTAACAAGGAAGGGTGGGATTATAATCAATTGTGATTACTCAGATGAAAACAAATCTGTGTTCATTGAAATAATTGGGCTAGGAATTAATTAGACTGTTTCTGTGTGTAATGGACTGAGAATGAAATAGTAATTCACAATAATGATGGTATTAAGCACATGTGCTCTTACTTAAAAATTAAAATCATGACAATTGAAAGAAAGATAAATACACATATCATGCGCTTATTGTAAATTCATGAAAAATATGACTGCAGAATGTGTTTAAACCAGTTTTTCTTATAATGGAAAGATAGCTACAATGCTTTGCAGCAGGATGTAACAGCAAAAAAAATCGTTCAATGTGACTATTCTGCTGCAGGCAGCTCCCATTCCTTACACACATGTATATCTTCCAACAATTCAAAATTTACTCTGATAAAGCGTGTAAATTCTTTTTTCTTGTTGACAAAAAGTCACAAATTTGAATTTTTTCAGCTTTAAAATATTTAACTATTACTGTGATCAGAAATACAATAAATCATCACGTTGAAGAAAAATCAAATCAAATCAAATCAAAATACACATCGATATTCACAATAATTGGGAGAGTGAACACAACAATACCTTTCCATCAGTTAATGTACTGAGCCATAATTCCATTGTTATACCCCTTACTGGAATGATCAATTATTAAATATTAGCAATAACTTAATTATTAATATGCTATCAGTGAACTGAATATTAATGAGAAATCTCACATTGCTGTTTGAATGAGCAATTTGTCGAAACAAACAGTAATTATTAGTGAAATGTCTTAGATATCTCTTAATCAATGAGGCTGTGATTATTTTGTTTATTGAAACGAGTAGCATTCATTTATTGACAATCATCATTGGATGGAAAACAATGCTTTTTGGTGTAGATCTGAAAGATTTTGTTATTGTAGTATAGGCAGTAAGAAATAATGGATTAAATTATGAAGTGCATCTCACCTTACTGAATATTTTCAAGTTTTCTAACATATTTCTGGTCCAATCTTCAGTTTAACAAGGGTAATTTTGGATTAGAACATCAGTAAAAGCAAACATTTTCAAAACATCTCCATCAAATTTCTTAATCTGATAATTCAGAACAAATATTTTAAAAAACCTCTGTAAATTTAATTGATTTTATTTTTAGATTGTAGTCAAGTTTGTTTTCTACTAATTTCCTTCCTATTTCTGACACCAGTGGCTAAATATTAATTAGATTAAATGTCACATGAGTTAGACGTTAGTTTTCTCTCACAGATCTGTGCAGCACAGGAATGGGTCCTTTGGCCTATAACATTGTGCTGAACGTAATGCAAAAGAAACTCATCCCTTCTGCCTCCCCTTGGTCCATATCCTTCCAAATTATCGGAATGAACAGTAAAGAGCCTTAATGTATATGCCTCCACCACCAACCCTGGAAGTTCATTCCAGACACCCACCACTCCCTGTGTAAAAAAACAAATTGCCCCTTACATGCCCCTTGAACTTTCCCCCCTAACCTTAAACGTATGTCAGATAGTTTTTGACGCTTCAACTCTGGGAAAAGACTTTCTGACCGTCAACCCTATCTACGTATCTTATGATTGTACAGACTTCCATCAAGTCTTCCCCCAGTCTCCACCACTCCACAAGAAAGCAATCTGAGTTTTTATTGCCTCTCCAAATCCAGGCAGAATCCTGGTAAACGCCCTCTGTACCCTCTCCAAAACTTCCATACCTTTCCTGTAATGTGGCGAACAGAAGTGAAAACAATACTTTAAGTCTGCCTTAACCAAAGTCTTATAAAGTTACAACATGACTTCCTGACTCTTGTAACTAGTTCCCCGACCAATAAAGGCAAGCATACCATTTGCCTTCCTAAACACGTAATTACTTGCATAGTAACTTTGAGGGAGCCATGGTCTTGAATGCCAAGATCCCTTTGAATAATAAAGCTGTTAGGGTCCTGCCATTAACTATCTACTTTTCCTTAACATTTGAGCTTCCAAAGTAAAACACATCACACTTGTATGGATTAAACTTCCCCTTTAATTTCTCTGCCCATATCTGCGATTTAACTTTTTCCTGCTGCACTATTTGACAACCCTCTACATTGTCCCCAACTGCAGTGAATGCTACATCATCTGCAAACTTATTAACTCACCCAATTAGATTTTAATCCATGTCATTTCTATATAGTTGTATCGCAAACAGAACGGTTCCAGTACAGATACCTGTGGAAAAAAGACAGAAAGTAAAGGAAATGCAGAATTCTTGAAGAAATTAGGTTTTTTCAATGACAGAACAATTCTGATGAATAATCTTCTAAGGTGTGATTTTTGTTTTTAACTTAACTCAATATTTTAATTCTCAGTTTACTGATCTTAATGAAAATCCAGTACAAACTGCTTTGATAATATTGAATCATTTTAAGTGTTGAGTTCTAACATTAACAATTATTTAATTGTTATTTCAATTATCACTCCAATATGTGATTTACATTTTAGTTCAATCCATTATTACAGCCATTATCATAATGAAATATTAACATTCTTTTCAGGTCAACGTCTGCAATCAACCAAAGTTGTTTCACCCAACAATCATTCTAACTCTCTCATTCTCTTTCATTTCAATTCTCATATTAATGGAAGGATCATTAATCAGTCTTATCAATTAAGAGATGGCTAACTATTTTTCACATAAATACTTCATTTTTTCCCAACATATTGCACAATTACATTGCAATAAGGGTTTGCTCATTATTCTTAAATTTGTTATCAGCCATTTTAAAACTAATTATTGCAATTATCAAACCGGTAATCATTGTTGAAATCCATATCTCCAGCTTTAGATGTGGAATTATGGCTCATTACATCAACTGACACAAACAATATTGCACTCTACAATCTCTTAATCTTAGCAAAAATAATTGGAAGTGTGGAAGCTTAGTTGGATTGAATTGGCTGTGATCAAAAATACATTCTGAGGAAAGGTCACTGGACCAAAAGTAATAACACCGAATGCTCCCCGCAGATGCTGCCAGACCTGCTGAATTGTTTTCCAGCAACTACTGATTTTGTTTCTGAGTTCCAGCATCCATAGTAGTTTGTGTTCTTGTATTAATTGTATTTCACTTCAATTCTAACATATCTGTATTTCTGATTGTTACAATAAGAGCTAAGTATATTTCATGTTCAGCATTATTTAAATTTCACATGGTACATGTGTAAATAAACCAGAATTAACAAATGTTTGTTCTATGCTTTTACAATAAATCTTGAATTCTTAGAAATCGCAATTGTTTGAAACTGAGGGAAGGTGTCTTTCGCTGAGTAGTCACATTGAATGACTAATGATTTATTTCCAATTCATATGCATTACAAAGCAGGTTAATTTTAATTTATGCAGACGAGTAACTGCTTCAAACATATTGACTTCCTTGATTATCATGAGATTTATGTTTATTTAAGATCATTGTTGCTCCGTTCCATCATTATTAGAAATTACTAATTCTTTTTATCGGTCCATTAAACACTGGAACTGTCTAATACAATCTTAGTCCAATTATAACAATAAATATCTGAGCAGTTTTCCCTGTGAATAAACACAGTAAGTATATGATTATAGTCCTGCCCTTCCTGCATGTGAATATTATGGAGGGTTCGAATAATGTCTGTTCTACTAGACCAGGAGCCATGGGTTCCAATCCCACCTTCAACAGAGATGTGTAAAAACACCTCAGAGTTGATTCGAAAATATCTAAGTGTCTAGTGAATTACTTTTCGACCACATTGTCTCAACTTGTATCTGTTGTTCATTATAATCATCACAACATTTTGGAATGTATTTGCTTCACATCATGATTAAAGTATGAATGTTATTACGATGCTTCTAAATACCTCTCAACTTTTAATAACTTTGCAGTCTTAAAGATTCTATGGTGTAAATAATATTTAAGGTGAGGGGAAAAGGGGCAACTGAGGGGCAACTTTTCCACACAGTGTGTTTCACATATTGGGAGAGGAAGGGCAGTGGCACGTACAGTTAAAACATCTAAAAGACTTTTGGACAGTTTATTGGATAGAAAACATCCAGAGGGATATGGGACAAACACAGTGAAATGGGACTAGTTTAGTTTAGGAAACCTGGCCAAAATGCCAAGTTAGGCTGAATGGCCTGTTTCTGTGCTGTATCGATCGAGCCTTCTACAATTCAAACTTCACTGTGATTGGTAAAGGAAAGAACAAACGGGTGTTAATTCTATTTCGTGTCCATAAAAAAGTGGCATGAATTTTAAATAATTTCGTCACGTGAAATAGTTCACTCTTATTGTGATTAGGAATACAATGAATGTGAGCATTGAAGTCAAATATAATTAAATGAATTCAACTGTGTTTCCATGGTTAAAATAAAAATTGACATTCACAATGATTGTGAGTTTGTGCATTGCAATATCTTCACATTACTTCATGCACTGAGCCATTATTACACATTTATACCCCCTACTGAACTGAACAATAATTAGATATTAGCAACACTTTAATTTTCGAAAATCTATCAGTACACTTAGAAGAAGCAGAAATTTAATTTTGCTACATGACTGTGCAATGTGCAGACATGAACAGGAATTATTGCAGTGAAAAGTAATTACAGTTCTCCAAATTTATAAGGCTGAGATTACTGTGATTATTCAAATGAGCAAAAGTCAGTTTGCAAAGCGTGTTTGATGCAAAATCATTGGTTCCACTGTGGGATAGTTGACCTGAAACCAATAGCATTGTTGCAATGGATTAAATTAAAATTTGGATTAAATTAATATATGGGTCTGACTATACACGTTAGAAAGACAAACAAATTATTCTGCAATTATTATAAGGACAATGAATTCAGAATAGATGTTGCATTCTGTACAAATACATTGACTTAATATTTTAAAAGCACTTTGTTCTGATGTTGATTAGACGTACATTAAGATCAGTAAACTGAAGACTGAAATATAATACCTAGATTGATGGATTGAGGACAATAAATGAGCCATTCGGTAATTATTGAAAATAAATTATTTTTTCTCAAAATGCAGACAATACAGAAGTAATGTATTTCATTCAATTAGTTTACTTGTAGAAACATGTGCTTTTAATTTATGTAATTTTATTCTGATCGATGTTCAAACATTTGTGTCTGAATTAGGAAGTAAATAAAAAGATAATGAATGTGAATGTCAGAGTGACCACAAGATACACTCCATAACATTTGATCGAAAAAGGAATTTACATAATGTCATGACTATTTAATATTAATAAATAATTAACTCCTGAGGTACTGAAGCAGTCCAAGTCCAAGTACAACAAGATCTGGACAATATCCAGGCTTGGGATTACCAAGAGGCAAGTAACATACATGCCACACAAATGCAGGCTATGACCATCACGTATAAGAAATAACCTAACCACCATCCCTTGACATTCGATGATGTTACCATCACTGAACACCCACTATCAACATTATCCTGTGGATTATCATTGATCAGAAACTGAATTGGTCTCACCACATAAACACAGTGGCTACAAGAGTAATTCAACTCCTGGCTCCTGAAATCCTGTCCAACAGGTACCAGAAGAAAGTGAGGACTGCAGATGCTGGAGATCAGAGCTGAAAGTGTTACTAGAAAAGCGCAGCATCGAAGGAGCAGGAGATTCGACGTTTCAGGCCCGAAACATCGATTCACCTGCTCCTTGGATGCTGACTGACCTACTGCACTTTTCCAGCAACACATTTTCAGCAACTGATACCAGACACAAGTCAGGAGTGTGATGGAATACTCCCACTTGCCTGGATGAGTGAAGCCCTAACAACACTCAAGAAACTTGATACCATCTGGAATAAAGCAGCCCACTTGATTGGCACGGCATCCACAAGCATCCACCCCCCACCACCACTGATGCTCAGTAGTAGCAGTGTGTAATATCTACAAGATGAACTGCAGGAATTCACCAACCAGCACCTTCCAAACTCATGGCCACTTCCATCTAGGAGGACTAGGGCAGCAGTTAACTGGAAAGACAACTAACTTCAAGTTCCCCTTCAAGGTACTAACCATCCTGATTTGGAATTATATCGCCGTTCTTTCACTGTCGCGGGGTCAAAATCCTGAATCCTCATCCCAATGGTATCGTGGGTCAACCCACAGCAGGTAGACTGCAGCGGATCAAGATGACAGCACACCGCCAATTTCTCAAGGGCAACTAGCAATAGGCAATAAATGCTGGGCCCAGCCATGGACACCCACATCACATCAAATAAATATTAAAAAGAATGTCTGCAATGTCAAAACAGCTCCACACTGCCCTAGCTGCAATCTCTGCCTCTTCTTATTGACAAAGATGAAAGAATCTTACATTGCTCAACTTTCTCATCAAAACTGAGTACAGTATTCACCCCAGCCCTCTCTGATATCAACCAGCAGTATTTCCACCACCAATAACAGCTCCTCTTAAAATATTTTGTCAGTAGCTTTTAATTAACAGTTTACTACAATTACAATGCAATCTCCACAAACTGACCTAGTACCTTTTAGGCAACAACAAATTTTCTAACAACTTTTCTCGGTCTCTCTCTGTCCTTTTGGTTAATGAGGTAGGGAGGGATGGAAATACGTCAGTGATGTAAGATATATGTAATACAGTGAGACAGGAAAGCTAGTATGGCTCATGTTGACTCTTAGACCCACACAGTGGAACAACACATTCACTGCATAATAAACACAACACAACATTTCAATCCCACTCACACCTGGCGTGACAGAAATAAAATGTGGATCGGTTAGACAGGCTGGGTTTGCTTCAGCTAGAATTTGGGAGAGTGAGGGGTGATATGACTGAAGTGTCTAAGATCCTGAATGGTTTGATAAGGAGGATGTGGAAAGTTTGTTTCCTCCTGTGAGCCATTCCTGAACTAGAGGGAACTGCTTTAAAATTGAGGTCACCCTTTCAGGGCAGATACGATGAGATTTGTTTCCTTTCAGAAGGCTGTGCAACTTTGGAACTCTCTGCCCCAGAAGGTGGATTTACTGAATATTTTTAAGACATAGGTTGACAGATTCTTGTTTAGGGACATTGGGGGAAGATGGAACACAAATCACTAACAGATGAGGGCTGGTATTATTGAATGGTGGGGCAGGCTTGAAGAGCCGAATGGTCATCTGATTCTTTCCCACATTAGATTAGATTACTTACAGTGTGGAAACAGGCCCTTCGGCCCAACAAGTCCACACCGCCCCGCCGAAGCGTAACCCACCCATACCCCTTACCTAACACTATGGGCAATTTAGCATGGCCAATTCACCTGGCCTGCACGTCTTTGGACTGTGGGAGGAAACCGGAGCACCCGGAGGAAACCCACGCAGACACGGGGAGAACGTGCAAACTCCACACAGTCAGTCGCCTGAGGTGGGAATTGAACCCGGGTCTCAGGCGCTGTGAGGCAGCAGTGCTAACCACTGTGCCACCGTGCCGCCCATAAGGAATCATGCCGCCCATGATCTAAGGAATGATAGCTTTGTTTAAAATTCATTCACTGGGATTAGGTGCCACTGGCTATGGGCAGCATTTATTACCCAGAGGGCAGATAAGATTCAACCATATTGCTGTGGGTCAGGAGTTACATGTAGGCCAGACCAGGTAAGGATGGCAGTTTCCTTCCGTAATGGGCAACAGTGACTCAGATGGGTTTTTCCTTTCAATTGAGAATAATTTCTTCAATAGGCTTATAATTCTACATTTGTATTGAATTCAACTTCCACATCTGCCGTGATGGGATTCGTATCAGGGTCCGCAGAATATTACCTGGGTCTCTGAATTAACAGTTCAGCAACGATACCACGGGGCTGTTACCGAGCTACAAAGGGACAGTTTTAAGAGTGGAAACCAAAACCTTGATCAAACAGGTAGAAATTAAGGAGAGCTGATAGAATGGAGGAGAATTGAAGGGAATTGGGGAAGAGACTGACCAAGTTTAGGTTCAAGGCAGCTAAAACTTAAATCATCAAGAGGGAGGAGAATAAAAGAAGAAACTCTCACACAGCTGGATAAGTGCAGATAACTCAGGGAGGTGTGGAACGACGCAGGGAGGACAGGGTGAAGTCACGGGTAGGTTTAAAAGCAGTGAACCAAATTTTGAAATATCTTCCTGAACATAATATAGATCAGGTTAAAACTGAAGTAGGTGTCTTACACAACTTGCTGCAAGGACACAGACAGTAGAATCTGAGGTGATCATGAGGATATGGAGGTGAATGTGGGAGACAAGCTGGGACTGTATTGGAGTAGTCACGGTGAGAGGGAACAAATGCTGGTTGCAGGGTTTCAGCAGCTGATGGACTGACGCTCAGATGAGCAATCGGAAACTGAGCAAGTTACAACCATCTAATAGGACAGAGAAACTGATCCATCAGCCTGAAACTGACTGACCACGTGGCTGTCAGTGACTCCAACACAAGTGAATGGAAACATTGCTCAGAGCCTGTTTCTGTAACATTCAACACAACCATAAAATGGAAAGTGAATAATTAGCTGAAAACAAGGCAACTGCTCTGTTCGTGTCAAAATCATTCAATGTTCAGTTATGGACATTATTGACTCAAATAATATTCTAACCTGCAGAATCACAGTAAAAGGGGGAAGTAAAGATATAATTCTTGGCAAAGACATAATGAACCAACTGCTTGTAAAAAGACAGCTCAAAAAAAACGGGTCTGAATCCTCCACAAACTGACAAACACAGATACCATCGGATTTATAGATAGATATTGGAATTCTTTAGAAAAAATCACTTCCCTGCTTAAGGTGTGTGGTAGAAACCATTCTCAGTGAGAACTGCCACTTATTTCCTTTTGAAAAGAATTTCTGTTTCCCCTCAGAAAAGCAGGTGTGTCGCGCACTTACAGACTGACTTACAGACAAAGGAAACCTGATCTGAGACTCGCAGGTTATTTAAGCTATTAGTGACAGTCCATTGCACACAACAAGAGCTTAGACCACAACAAATTCTAGTGAAACCAGCAATGCAATGAAAAAGGCGAATTAGTCTTTATAATCATGTAGCCTCTCTCAATCAAATAATCCCAGTCAACTTCCAAACATTTTTAAACTATTAATACCAATGTATACATATTTATTTATTTTGCTAATTTCCTCCAAAAACTATATCTGATTATTCTCTTCAAATTATATTTTAAATGGTCAATTCATAATCACAATTCATTTCCAATTATTTTTAGTCCAAAACAATTTGCAAACTAAAATAGTTTTCATGTCAATAATGACACTGGAAACTTTATTATGTAGTTTAACCATAATTCCAAATATTGTTTTGGCTCATTATTGCAGTGAAGCTAAAATTAAAGTCTATTTATTTTCTCTGATATCCTTCCATTACTTTATTCCTTAATAGCAATGCATGGTGTAATGAGTGACAAACATTAAATAAAATTGAATTTTCAGTGCAAGAACTGTTACAAATAATCACATATTATTCAGTTCATTCATTGTCGTTGATTATCAGTTACTTTCACTGTATGATCACGTTAAATTCACTTAAATAGTCACAGTACAATTCTCACCTCCATAGATATGTAAAGTGAATGTCAAATTATTAATGTTTCAAGTTAAACCAAATTTACATTTTGTTCTGTTTTCTTCCAGGAATGACGGAACATGTTACATGATTATGAGAAACAGGAACAAGTGAAGGTTGTGGCTGTCAGACGTGAGGCCTTAAAGCCAAAGGGCCAGGTGGTAGTTACAGTGGGGGAGGTACCTAGTGCCCCACTCTCCTCAGAAGGCAGTGAGGATGGTGACATTGACTGGAACAGGTTAGATGACAAAGCACCCACGTATGGACAGAGGGATCACCCACTGTCCTGTAACACCCAGAAGGACGTGTCCATTGCACCACTGGGCATCAAAGCTCAATTTGGACAGACAGTAAGGAGCAACAAAGGGAACTGACAGAAACCAAACCTGAACCGTTCACCTGCTGAACGACAGATGTTGGTGAATGAACACCCAGCCTGATAGAGAAATGGTAATAATGGACCTTATTGGGACAATGTGGATGAATTAGTAGAGGTACACAGTCTCACCGAAGATGGGGTCAGGCCAAGATCTTTCAGGCCAAACTCCCCTGAAGTGTACAGCAGAACATGTCCCTGCAATGAGAGGGTGAGGGTGTGAGCCGGTTCCCCCCAGAGTACAGCCGATCAGTGCCTCCAGGCATTTACAGATATTACAGAGACACACTGGGGAGGGGACAGGCTGAATGGGCTAAAATAACCTTGGTGATTCAGGGACCCAAGGGTAATAACGAGGATCATACAGAGAGGAAGTCTGAGGTGTGTACGGACCACGTGGGATTACCAAACCCCAATCTGTGATGATGAAATAGGTTTGAAGTATTTTAAAGATGACGTGGGACCCTATTTAAGTGTAATTATAAACATGGGACTCCCAGTGGGAGATACTTCTAACCACGCTCTGAATTGGACCATGAGTGCTGAGGCAAACTCAGAAACACAGGGGAATAGCTGCAGTACAGGCAGGGGAACCTGACCCACAATGTTACAAATGAAGCAGGAAAGGGCACATAGCCAAGGAACGTACACAGAGAGAGGGAGATAGATGTTCACATTGTGCGTGTACCTGTGTTCACGTAGGCACATGAATATTCATTGATGCTGTGTTTGGGAACCAGCAGAATATAATATTAACATCTATATCAGTTACCGATACGGATTTGCACCTCACCCCTCAATTACTAAAATGAGAGCAGTTGGAGAGAGAATCGAGGAAGCTGGATGTAATGAACCTGTCCCAATGCAGATTATGGATATGGCAAAATATATTCAGATATGGGAGTGTGAAACTGAGAAAGGGACCATTCTGGGAGTTACCCTTTTAGAACAGTTTGGAGCAACTATTGATGTAGAGAAACAAACTCTAATAAGGGAACAACCTGGACAGGCCCGGGACAGGAAGCAAAAGAGAGTCAACATCTCCAGGGTAGTTACCTTGCAGGGAGACTGGAACAGTCAGGGAATCTGGGGATTTATAGCTAGGACCCAAACAGCAGTGTGGGTAACTCAAACAGGAATGTGGGTTATTATCTGTGGATCCTGTAAAGATCGAGGGCCGTCTCACTCCCCACACAAACAGGATCCCATTTAAGCTGGGGCTGAGGAGGCAATAATTGTGACAGTAACAGATTGAGAGAAGCAGGGAATAGTCAGACCGACTATCCCAGACTAACTCATAGAAGCCGGGCGGCTCATCCCACCTCACTATTGAGTATACCTCCCTCAGTAAATCCGCCACTAAAGAGTATCCTACAATAGCGAAACCTGCTGCAGTATTTAATGGATTAAAATTGCAACAGGATACAGTCTCAACCCTTGATATTGTGAATGGGGTCTGATCCATACCTGTGGACCTGGAATCCCAGAATAAGCTGGTGTTTACTGTCTGAGGAAAACAGTACTCCTGGATTCAGTTACCTCAGCGATCCCACAATATTCCACTGTATCCCACCATTATATGGCTGATGGAGTTCGTCGATTTAATCTTACCAACACCTCATTATCTCAGTTGGAGAGAAAGAACAAATCTGGATATTAAACAGACTATAAGGTCAGGTCAGGCAGGCTGGACTTAAAATTAACCCACAGAGAGTGGGAAGGTAAGGAGTGATGTACCTGGGACATCACATCAGGGAGAACAAATCAGTAAGGGAGAGGGGAAAATCCCAGTGGAACGAAAGACCATGATTTTAAAACTATTCACCCGCACACCATGAAGGTTCTAAGGCAAACTTTAAGATTGGTTAATTACTGTGGGAATTTTGTGGAGAATTATCCAGAAATGGCAGAACCATCACAAGCCCTAATAGAAGAACTGACCTTAGGCAGGAGTCAGGGAGTCAACATTGACACAGTCAGACAGCATGCCTTTGGTATAGTTCATGACCATGTCCTGGGCTCGGTGAGGGGACATCACCCTGTCTGGGGGCACATAGAGTATGAAGGACAGGTCAGAGAGTTTTGGAAGCAGCTAACTTTCCCAGTGAAGCAGCAATAATGAAGATTAGGGCTTACAGGAAAGTAGAAAACCCACACCAACGGGACAGTAAGTATGTGGGTAAGGCAGGGGAATAGACAATAGACAATAGGTGTAGGAGTAAGCCATTCTGCCCTTCGAGCCAGCACCACCATTTATTATGATCATGGCTGATAAGGGCTTTTGCCCGAAACGTCGATTTCGCTTCTCCTTGGATGCTGCCTGAACTGCTGTGCTCTTCCTGCACCACTAATCCATCCTCAATCAGTATCCTGTTCCTGCCTTATCTCCATAATCCTTGATTCCACTATCCTTAAGAGCACTATCCAACTCTTTCTTGAAAGTATCCAGAGACTGGGCCTCCACTGCCTTCTGGGGCAGAGCATTCCACACACACACCAACCTCTGGGTGAAGTGGTTTCTCCTCAACTCTGTCCTAAGTGGCCTACCCTTTATTTTTAAATTAAGTCCTCTGGTTCGGGACTCACCCATCAGCGGAAACATGCTTCCTGCCTCCAGAGTGTCAAATCCTTTAATAATCTTATACGTGAAGTACTGACTGAAACAGTGCAGACATTTGAGGAGATGGCAGTGGCCATAGCTACATAAGTGAGAGAGGAAGGTTTAAAGATATTCCCAGAAACAGTCCCACAACAGGAGAATTAGAATGGGAAAAGGGTGGAGCAGTAATAGGACAAGACAGATTCTGGATGATCCAGCTGTGCCAATACACTGTGTAAGACAAACATTATTAAAATCATATCATGGGCTGGCCCATATTGGGCAGAACACAATGCAATATCAGATGATCCACTACAAGGGTGGCCTGGAATAGGGAGAGATATAGCAAGGTTTTGTCGAAGGGATGTAGTCTGTACACAGTGTGAGCCAGGGAAAGCAAACAGGACAAAATGGAGGGAGCATGCAGGGACCCAGGAGCCCATGGGAACAATAACAGATGGATTTTACATACACCCCCATCCCAATGCCAGGGATGGAAATCCTGCTGGGTCTTAATAAACAGGTTGATGCAGTGGGTGGAAGCATTCCCCTGCAGATGCTGACCAAGGGACACATATTACACGGAACGTAGTTAAACAGCTCTGTGGTCTATTAGGTACTGAATAGAAATCCCATCTCCCATACAATCCTTAGAGCTCAGATACAGTAGAAGGAATGAAGCATACACTGAAAGCTAGTCTGACTAAGGCCCTGACAGAGACAGGCCGGGATGGGTTCGAGTATTCCCCACCATCCTAATGAAACTGACGTCAACCCCAACAAAGGCAACGGGGCAGTCCCCCTTTGAATTAGTGACCAGACGGATTACGCAGATGCCACAGGGTATGGTATTGGGAGTGCCCGAGATTTGCAATGGCAAGGATAGGGTTAAACAATTCTTGAAAGAACTGGTAAAGCAACTGCATGAGCTGAGTGGGGAAGTTGCAGAGGGACAGAGAATCAGCAACTGGGAAAGGGAGCACAGAAACATCCAGGCTGACATTCCAAACCCAGGAGATCGGGTCAGGGGAAAATATTACTGGAACGCATGAAGGAAACCCAGCTGTACTTGGCTCGGGAAGCCAGAGAGTTCTCGAGATGGAACTATCCCATCATGCCTCAGTAAGGAGCGCTGAATACAGGTCACTCGTGCTGCTAAACACAGGCTTCTCTTTGACATTTCTCCCAGCAACAGTTGTGCAGGTGCATGTTGCTGGCTGGAGGTCTGTGGCCTTTGCTGTTCCACAAGGATTGCATGAAAATGCAAAGATTTAATTCGCAAGTTTGTAGATGGTGCAATTGATGAAGTTGTGAATTGTGAAGAATGTTGTCAAAGGACACAGCAAGAAAGATCAGTCAGAAGGTTACGTGGAGAAATTACAGATAGATTTGATTTGGACAAATGTGTGGTGATGCATTTTGGGAGGCACATTGCAAGAGGAATGTATATACTAAACGGAAGGTTCCTGAGCAGTATTGATATACAGAGGGATCTTCAGGTGCAAGTTCACAGCTCCCTGAATGTGGTGAAGGAGATGGATGGCAGGCTTGGCTTCTTCTGTCAGGGGAGTGAATACAAAACGGGAATTAGACCACCTTTGGTGGATTGTGTGCTGTTTTGAGCACCGCATAAGGAGGATGTGGAGGCTTTCGAGAGGTTGAAAACAGGTTTACCACGACGTTGCCTGAATTGGGAAAGGTTGGAAAGACTTGGATTGTTGTCACTGGAAAGGCATTGGCTGCGGGGTAAACCGAAAGGCACAGACAAAGTGAATAATCTGAGTCTTTTTCAAGGTGGAAATGATAAATTCTAGAGGCTATAGATTTAAAGGGAGAGGGGGCAAGTTTAAAGGAAATGAAAACCAAAACAACTGCAGATGCTGTAAACCAGAAAGAAAAACAGAAGCTTCTGGAAAAGCTCAGCAGTTCGAGCAGCATCTGTGAAGAGAAATCAGAGTTAACGTTTCTGAGGAAGGGTGACCAGACATGAATCATGAACTGATTTTTCTTCACAGATGCTGCATGATCTGCTGAGCATTTCCAACAACATGTGCAAGTTTAAAGGGAGTTGTATCAGGCAAGTTTCTTATGCAGGAGGTGTTCAGTGACTAGAATGTACTTGCCTAAGAGATGGTAAAAGCAGAAACAATTGCTCACAATGTTTTTGAGACATTTGGGCTGACAGATAAGCAGGCATGGGTTGGCAGGGATATGGATCATGTAAAGGCAAATGGAATTAGTTTGGAATATCATAATGATACGCACAGACATGGTGGACCGATTATTCCGGTGATGTCTTGTTCTGTTTTCCAGTTGGTAGAATGTCTGATTCGGGAGTTCATATTTTGAGTGGAATATGTCTCTTCTTTATAACACACAGTAAGTTGATGAATTTTGAGAAAAGCAATGTAGAAAGGGAATATATATTTGAATGGCACAGACACAAAGAGCAGGACAGTGGGAATGGGGGACAATGTGTACAAATCATTAAAGGAGAGAGAACACGAAGTATTTTGTGGAAAACATATGGGATGCTGGGTTTCATTAATAGGGGGAATTCATGGAATTCATGAATGGAAAAGATGCTGACCCTTGACAAAGCTCTCATTGGGTAACATTCAATCATTGCATTCAATTCTGGTCAACAGATTCCTGATCAGGATGAGGGAGTTAAAATACCACCGAGGGGCCAGTTCCATGCTTTGCTTCTCTTTCAGGACTCAAGGTTTACGGGTGGCACGGTAGCACAGTGGTGAGCACTGCTGCCTCACAGCGCCAGAGATCCGTGTTCAATTCCCACCCCAGGGAGTCGTCTGTGTGGAGTTTGCACATTCTCCCCATGTCTGCGTGGGCTTCCGCCGGGTGCTCTGGTTTCCTCCCACAGTCCAGGGTAAGTGAAATGGCCATGCTAAATTGCCCATAGTGTGAGGTGAAGGAGTAAATGTAGGGGAATAGGTTTGGGTGGGTTGCCCTTCGGCGGGTCGGTGTGGGCTTGTTGGGCCTAAGGGCCTGTTTCAACACTGTAAGTAATCTAACCATTACCCGGCCAAAATGCAGTATCAAATGAAGGCATGTAGCCTTACAATACAAACAGAACAGCTTAGAAGGGGAGAGGCTGACTGGAGCTTAGATAATAGAACCTATTTGAGCCATACATACGGGTAACTCCAGACAGAGAAATTTGCCCTTTCCAGACAAGACTGAGACCCCTGGTACAACCCTGTTAAACTGCCTCCCACTCCCATTGTCTTACCTCCCCCCATGTGAGCATAGGTAAGTGAATCCCCCAATTACTGAAGGAAGAACCTTTCTGCCTTAATCTCTTCCCATCAACACATAATCATGAACAATGTGATAATCAGTTACTTTAATTCATTCACAGGTTATCACAGGACATCGCCATTCATCAAGCTTTGTAAATTCATAATTACCTGCTTCAAACTATGTAATGACAATCACCCATGTGACTGATATGCCTTTGTCTAATTCCTATTAAATATACTGTCCCTGTGGGTAAGGCAGAGATTCGTGAAGAAGAGTCTCTGCAAGTCGACACTCGGCGACTTAGAGACGCTTTGAAACTCTCGCCGGCTGTCCAATAATATGGCGACTGCTGTTGTGCAGAAAACTTGCGTCATCTGGATTTGTCGAACAAAATGGGCATCAACAAGGAAGGATATGAGTGATTTTCAGAGTGTGGAGTACAGACTTACTGGAGTGGTTCACTGATGAAAAAAATGCAGTCACTGAATTGATTTGAAGAAATTTGTATTTTCTTTGAAGTAAGCAAGTTGAATATATTTTTGATTGAGGTGTATAAAATTATAACAGACCTAGATATAACAGACAAAAATATCTGTATTCGATAGGTGACAGCACAAGAATTAAGATCAGATATGAGATTTTGAGACAGTGGGAGATGAGTAAGTGTTTCTGCTGACTGTATTGGCTGGAAATATGCAGAACATGCTGCCTATTATGGTGTTGCAAGCAGAGAAGATGAATGATTGATAAAAAATAATTATATCAGATCTGAGGGAAATAAAATTGCAGAGTTTGGGGGACATATGGGGAATGAGAATGTTGGATTCTGCTACAGAGCGCCAGCTTGGATTTGATGGGCCTCTTTCTGTGCTATAAAGCATTTTGTTTGGACTTACCTAACTTGCTCTGGTCACCAATTAAATTGTCATTGAGGTAAATCTGCTCAGTGTTCCTACACAGACCAATACAAGGCTGTCCCTCCACAGCAGGTGATAATGTTTACTGCTTTATACTGTGTTCTGGGGGTAACGGTGTGTGTAACAGTCTGCCAGTATTTATCTGAAATGGCAAAACACTAGCGCAGCCACACTATGGACAGACTCTGGAAATGTGGGGAATGCCAGAAGGGAATACTTTACCCATCCCACCTGGAAACTGGCCAAACCAGCCAGACTGGGGAGAAGCTGTTCACCTGCTCTGTGTGTGTGTGTGTGTGTATGTGTGTGTGTGTGTGTGGGGGGGGGGGGGGGGGGTAGGTGGGGGTGCGGGGGCTGGTGGGGGGAGGGATTGACTCAGGCATCCAACCTGCTGAGTCACCAGTGAATTTACTCATAACCACATTTGGATGATTTTTTTTTCTTGTTAACACCAAGTAATGAACAATGGTTTTGGCAGTTCATAAAGTTTTGCACATAGAGAACTTAGTTTTGGAAATGTTCACCACATTGCTGAATATGTATAGATTCATACTGGGTAGAGATTTTCATTTTCCTTTGTTCATTCACAGGATGAGGATGTCGCTGGCCCGGCAGCATTTACTGCCCATCCCTAATTGCCCAGAGGGCAGGTAAGAGTCAACCACATTGCTGTTTATATTAATATTAATCAACAAGAATGTCAGACTAGATTAATTATCATCAAACTCAAATCCATTTGATATTCATATATTTACAATCAGTGTTCAATTCACCAAATGTAGCTGAAGGTAATGATAATCTTCAAGTGATTGTAACAGTGGAGACATCTGAATACTTGATCAGCAAATTAAAGCCTGTTGTGTTTAGATAGTAATAATTTTAAACAGGTTTTAAAAAGTAAGGTGATTTGAGAATAATGGAAGAAGTTGATTGGTGGGTAGCTGATAATGTTGTTTTAATCTGAAGTTAATTTAGGATTAGTGAACAAATAAACACATGGTAGGGAATCCCAGCCCCATGGAGTGCACATCCAATTCCATGTGGGAAAATCAGGACACTTCTTGTATCAGCGACAACCACAAGAACACAGAGGTGACACGGGAAATGTCAGGAACACTAGTTAATCCACAGTTAAAGTACTGCACTCATTCCTAGTCCACACATTGATGTGTTCTCATCAGAGAGGGTACAAATGATATTGAGCACAGTGTATCCATGATTGGAGAATGTCTGCTCTGAGGAAAGGTTGGATAGATTGGGGATAATTTCCAAGGAGGATGAGCTGAGATTTAATTGAAGTGATAAGATGCTGAGGAATCCACATCGAGAGGATAGGAATGAGCTATTCATAACAGAGTGGTCAAAAACTGAAGGCTTTCGATTGAAACTAATTCTCAGAAAGAAGGGGAGGGGAGAACTTATTTCACTCGGAGATGGTGGGGAGCAGGAACTCATTGATGGGGTGAAAGAGGCAGTAACCAGCATCACATTAGAATAAAAGGAGATGGATGTAACTGAAATGCTGGAACATGTAGGGCTATGGACTGAAGTTTGCTGAATGGGATCATTGCGATTTATTTGACATTTCTCCAGAATATTAAACTAAAGTCCAATTAAAAATTTATGAATATCATCCGACCTGAATTCCAAATGTCTGAATAAATTTGACAGAAAGTTCCAGCACAGATCGAGGCCACTTGGCTTATCCTGCATGTGTTCGCTGTAATAGAACGACCCAGGATTTACAGCATTCTGTACTCACCAATGAGAGCAACAATTTCAGACTGCATACTCTGCTCTCTATGTTGTTTTAATCTGTTTTTTTCAATGTATTTCTTTGACAGCTGCTCACCTTGTTTCCTGGTTTCTTACCCAGTCCTAACTCCATTCCCCATGGTCCTGAGGGACTACCATTTCTGCTACTTAATCTCTCCTGCCTACGCCCGTGTGACAGACTGTCTTTTTGTCCTTGTCTCAGTCCCACCTTGCTCACAACCTGTTACATTTCTGATGGTTCCCAGATCTCTGTGACTTCACAGCGCCCCCTGGGTCAGTAGCACGAGTTTTGAATTCTATTCCTCATGCGATAATTCGAAATCTTTCTGGCTGCAGTTTCCCCCAGATTCTATTTTGAAAAAAAGAGGATTTGCGTCAGAGTCAAGTATTTGTGAGCCTTCATCCACAATCCTGAGCACTTAGACATAATATGTGACCCTCCCACAGATGTGCAGGTTTGATGGTTTGGCCGTGGTAACATGGCCTGCAGTGTGTAGGTTAGGTGGGTTGGGTTAGCCATGCTAAATGTGGGGTTATGGAGGTAGGGTGGGACAGCAGGTCATTGCAGACTCAATGGATCAAATAGTCTCTTTGTGCGCCTAAGGGATTCTGTAATTCTAACTAGTTGTGATTGTCGTCACATTTTCCTAATGCCAGGTTCATTTAATCAGGTACACATGCTGCCTTTTGTGTTTCTGTGGGTGCTCACTCAATCCTTTCCTTCTGTTTTAAATCAATTTCACACTGTATGTGAGGGTGGGAATGAATGTGTAAATATAAATACTCCAACCGAAACCCACATAGGTCAGGAACTGTTTCTGCTACTAGCATCACTCACAACAGGATAATAAAGGTTCAGTCACAAATCTGACAGAAACACAGAGGTTATAATCACCAGGAAAGGCTTAATAGCTTAAAACTCTCAAGAAAAGAGGAGGCTGAGAGACAACCTGGTACAAGTAGGAAGCTTTGTGTCTGTGTTTTCAGAGATTTGAGATTGAAATCATTGGGTTGAAGCTTGTTTCATTGCCCCAGGTCATCAAAGGTGCTGTCTAAATGTGCATCTTTCTTTCTGCCTATCTGTCTGAGTCAACAATCAGATGGATAGGTCATTGTCTGAGTGTTTTCCCAAATCCCTGATTGAATCTGCCTCCCCCCACAATCTCAGGTGCCAGCTGCCTCTAGTCCACCCACATGGGCATGTTGAAGAGCATGACAGGAGAATGGATTGAAACCGAGAGTGCAATGCCAGAATTAAATAGGAAGAAGGAAATAAACGGGATTTTTGGATCCCACGGGAGACAGACTCCAGGATTAGTCCTTGTGGGCATTCCTGCAGTAACACGAGACAGCATTCCATGATGAGAGTTAAATCTGGGTGGCAGTGGAGGGAGCCACTGTTCATGAGCAGGTTTAGTTCAAACACAGGAGGTTTGTTCAGTCAGTAACAGTGTGTTAGACATGGATGTGAAGTGAGCATTGAAGGGAAATGTTACCACAAGCTGCAGATGGATAACTTTCATTGGAACAGGAGGAGGCCATTCAGCCCTTCAACCCTGATCTGCCATTCAATAGATCATGGCTGATTTGTGGCCTAAGTTGAAATGTTCAAAACTCTCCAAACTCATCAATAAACTCCTCTGCAACAGACAAGATCAATATTCAAAAACGAAACATCTGCAAATGCTGGGAAATCATGAACAAAAACAGAAATTGCTGGAAAGAATTCAGCAGATCTGGTAGCACCTGTGGAGAGTGAACCATTGGGTCCAGCGACCGGTCAGGGGACCAGCTGCAGCTGACCATTCTGCCTTTTTTGTAACACTCTCTGGAACAGGTTCTGGTGCGAGGGGAATGAGATTGTCAATAACAACTGAGAAAATAGGAGGACATGCTCAATCAGAATAAAACCCATTTTGGTCTTTCACTTTTAATTCAACTGCAAAAATTATTCATTATCATTTCAGAAATAAGATAATAGGCCAGAAATCAACTCTTCATGTCATTGGGTCTGAGAAAATGTTAATTCTGACCTGGTCCAGCCTACAAGTGAATCCAGACATTGAATAACGTGGTTGACTCTGAACCATCTCTTGGGCAGATAGAATGGATGACAAATGCTGCCCCAGCACGTGATGCCATGATCCCACGAACAAACAAAACAAATCCAATAGCTGTGGTTACTTGGGAACTCTCCGGTGTTCTTGGAAGAGGATGAATGGGAAGGTTTATGGGGTAAAGGCAGAAGAATAGCATTCAGTGAGGTGATCCTTTGGTGAGCTGATGAGCCAATCAGCCTCCTTTTGCACAGTAACATTTCTGTGAATATTTCATTCTGAGCCATCTAAGGAAATATCAGGGCAGGGTTTGTAAAGAGGTCAGATTGAATGAGTGTCTCAGTGAGCACAAGTGAGACACAGGTACGGAGAGGTTTTGGGATAGATTAAATTATATTTTATACATTTGCATAGTTATCAACATTACAGCAGTTAAAACTGGGACTCTAATTAGAGCAGCAAATAAATCTTAAACAGTTACGCAGCTAAAGGGGATGCTGGGTAAAGATACTGTAGTTAGCGATTATTTTATTCCAGGCACACCAGCCTAGGAGCACATCCTTCCTGTATCTATCCTCTGGAGCTCTTGAAGATTTTTGTTCCTTTGAAGGGTTTCATGTTTAGATACTCCAGAGAAGACAGCTTCAAGCTCCTCAATCTCTCCTGCCAGGGCAATGCTGCTGTTAGAATTCAATTCACTGGTGCATGTTACTGGCTGCTTCATGGACTGGAACTGACAACTGACACTGAAAGGTTACTGTATAAAATATCTTCAATGGTATTGCCAGACGTGAGTGGTTTTAGGAAAATGACCTTGGCTTACAGGCATTGAGTGCCAGAGCACTTCCTGTTGTGGGGCATCCTGTTTAGATTCAATCTATTGATAACTATTCGAACTGACTTGCACTGGCTCCGTCAAAGTGGTCAGAGCATTATGGCTGTCATCGAAGTGGTAACAAACTTCTCATGGGTTAAAAATCATAAAAGATAGAGTAGTCTGAATTGCAGAACTGCACACAGTAATCTAGCTAGGATCCCGCTGGGCCTCTGTATATCGCACTGACGACAGCAGTTTCCAGCCGTCTTCCGCTTTTTTGTAGCAAGTACCTTCGCGGATGACATCAAAAGACGTTCGCTGTTACTGTGTGATACTCTACCAATGGAAACAGCTCGATCACTGGAGGCAGCTCAGTCCGCTGGGACGGGTTAATTTCTGCAGTGTGTCCTGTGGATCATATACAGTACATTTTATCATTCAGATCATACAGAGTGAGAGTGCTCGAAAAGGCCAATTGGTCACTCGTACCTGTGTCAGCTCGGGAGTTACAAAATATGGGTTAAAGTGGAAACACTGGGGATTGGATCATGTTTCAAGTATTTACGTGAGGCAGGAAGCAGTGAAAGATACACTGTGAAGCGATGTCTTCTTTCTAATTTACCTGTTATTGTGCCTGCATTGAAGTTGCTTTGCTCCTTCTGCGTATCTTTTACAGTCTGGGTGATGTGATGCATTTGTATTGACCCACCTTCTGGCAGAATTTTCCACTTCACTTCAGCCCGCCCTAACTTCGCTGTCTGATACCATTCCCGTTGTCTGGGTGTTAAGCGCTCGTCTCAGACACAGACTACCCTCACCCAAAATAAACGCAAAACTCAGACACACTGTGATCACTGCAATATACCGGACAATAAAGTGGACAGCTCGAACTGACAACTGGAAGCGGCAGAGACAGGCCACTATAAATGCCGGAAGAAACAGCACAGAAGCGCGTCACAGGAGGCTCCCAAGCACTGAGGATGTCACCGAGACGAAACGTTTGCAAGACAAATTCCCAGCTCGGCGAACAGAACCACAACAGGGACTCTATTCTCTTCTCATGAGGTAGAATGTACTTATTTCAATGTGTTGTGGATCTGTGGAATTCCCTATTCAAAATGCGGTGGATGCTAGGACAATGAGCCAATTAAATGAAGAGATACAGATGTTTAATTTGCAATGAGATGAAGGGTGAGAGAGCAGGCTGGAAAATCCAGCTGAGACCGATGTGAGCTCAATTATCACCGTATTTAATGGTGGGGCTGGTTCTCCAGTGCCCAGTGCTTATTTTCTTACGGTAATAACTGGAAAGCTGAATCCAAAACTCACAACTTTCACCAAAGGAGATTTTCGGAAAATGACAGATAGTCAAGTGCATTTACATACCAAGCTTAGATAGTGAGGAAGTGTGTAGGAGATAATGATTTTGCAATTTTAAACTCAGGGAAGACAGTGATTTATGGTTTTAGACTGTGTGGTACATTCACACCGTCCAGAATACTCTGTTGTGATTACCTATCCTGTACTTTATTACAAAGCCAAGGTCTCTGGCAATGAAAACCAAAACACCCAGGAAACATCGCCTCCCCTCGTAATCTGATAAAAGAATTCTGAGAAGTCTGGTTGAACTTAGAACACAGATGGAAAGCTGGAAGATTAGATCCACTACCAAGATCCAGTGCTTAAACAAAAGGAGACTACAATAGGATGAGGCAGGAGTTGGCTAATGGAGACTGGAAACAAAGACTTTATGGTGGGAAAGTTGACGGACAGTGCCAGAATATCAAAGCAATTTTTCGAAGTGCTCAGCAAAAGTATATATCAGGGAAAAGGAAGGACTGTAGGAAAAGGAATAATCTGCCGTGGGTGGCTCAGGAAATAAGGGAGTCTATCAAAATGAAATAAAATGCATAAATATTGGCAAAGACCAAGGAGATTAGAAAAACTTTAAAGATCAACAGAAAACGAGATGGAATTGGCGGAGAAAAGTGATTAATACCTGTCCCTTGGGCTGGAATAGCAGTTTACACTGCTAGAGGGGAACCTATTGTGTGTGGAATATCTGGCCTCTGTAATTGCTGAAGTACTTAACTGTTACATTTGAGATAATCTTGATCAAGTTAAAAATCACAGCACACTCCAAAGGCTTGTACTTCCAAATAATCCTGTTGGATTACAACTTGGTGATGTGTGGTTTTTAACTTTGTCCACCCCACCACCGGCTCCTCGACATCAGAATCCTGAGAGATACCCCACTGAAACTGAAGCGCCTGTCAGATACTTGAGGGAGTCACAGGGGTGTGGGGGAAGGGTGTGTGGTTTACCCACAAAGTGCTGAACTGAACTAGACTTTCTAACTGCCGTTGCCATGGAGATAATACTGAGAGACAGTCTCTATTCAACGTCCCAAACCACAAAGGTATAAGAATGGGAGCTGTACATCAGACAGGCGGGGAGTTACCTGATGCTGTCTGGAGGTATTTTGTATGTACACTATCCAGGTATCTGCCATGTCTCATCAATAAAGACTCAAAGTAGACCTCTCACAGTTCTGTGCCGAGTTATTCCTATCCAGCAGGGTTCAGGAATATGAGAACACAGCAGTCAGCCTTCACAGTGGAGTATACGAAGAACATGGCAGTAATTGATAAGGAGACTAAGGAAGGTGAGGACCGAGATAATAACAATTATCGTGAAAGAGTTAGAGCTGGGTAAGTTAATGGAGCTAAAGGGACACAAGTCTCATTGCCCTGATGGAATACATCCCAGGATACCAACAGAGTTAGTGGGAGAAATAGCAAATGCACTTAGAATTGTAGAATCTTACAGCAGAGATAGGCCCGTTGGCCCAAACTGGCCCATGCCGACCAGAATGTCCATCCACGCTAACGCCATTTCCCTGCACTTGCCCATTTGCTTCTGACCCTTTCCTATCCATGTATTTGTCCAAATGTCTTTTACCTGTTGTGAGTGTTCCTGCCTGAACCACTTCCACTGGCAGCTCATTCCATATACATACCACCCTCTGTGTAAAACAGTTGCCCCTCAGCTTCCCTTTTATTCTTTCTCCTCTAACCTTAAACTGATCTAATCAAGCCGTCCAATCCTTGAGTTCCTGCGAAAAGGACTGAGTGCATTCACCTTATCCATGCCTCTCATGGTCTTATACACTTCCAGAAAAGAATCCACTCAGTTTCCTCTGCTCTAAACGTAAAATCCTCACTTGTCCAACCTCACCCTATAACTCAGACCCCTAAGCTCTGGCAACATTCTTGCAAATTGTTCTGCACTTTTTGCCGTTTCATAACAGAAAAATACATTACATTCATCATATTCTCACTATTTCCCCACGGTGCTGGAAACGACGTGACAATGCAAATGGATTACAATCCATGATCGAGAATGAACTCCTTGACAACAATCCCGTTTTCATAGTGTTTCCCATGGTGCAGGTATCCTTGTGTCTTTCTGGTTGTATGGTTAATTCTCACAGATACATTTGGAGCTGAAAAGAGTCTGAGATGATAGACTTAGCTTACTATTGATTTTTGTCTGGATTGATGGGCTCTCATTATCTGCTGCGAAATTGATATTGCCGACGGGCACATCCCAGCAGCTGTGCGAGTCGGAGAGTGATCATGGAACCCTTTTCATGTGACTTGGCATCTGTTGTTATGCAGGAGAGCACAGTTGGAAATGCAAGAAAATGGCGCACGCGGCCCGCTGGTTGTGTGGCCGAGCGGTCTCAGGCGCTGGATACAAATTCCACTCTTGAACAGGGCGTGGGTTCGAATCCCACCACTGCCATTTGTGCAGATCAACTCCAGCGCTGCAGCATGTTAAAATGCTGCTTCTGTCCCCACTGTATTGATGTGATGTGGTGAGCATGGACGAGATACACCGAAGTATCTGTTTCCACGCGATGTCCCCCAAGAACGTTGTGTTGCTTATACGTGCTTTAAAGGACTAGTTTTTAGCGGAGCTTGCCGTCGCAGTGTGTGTCACAATCCTTTACTGTGTTCGACTGCTCACGGGAAAGGTAGTATTGCGAAACACTGCAGAAAGGAACGACTTCCTTACTTTTGCTCCGACTGACCATACTCTGTGAAATTTTCCCAGATCCTCAGTTAAGGACTTTTGCAGCTGGAAGTTTCCTCAGAAACCCTGTTAACTCGTAAAGTATTGAGCGAATCGCAAAACAGAAAGCATTTAACACGGAACACAAACAAAGCTGGCATACCTAATGCATTTTCAGACACAGAGATGCATGAATGCTAAATGTGAGACAGTCCGAGGGCATGATTTATAAAGTAATCTCACAACTAACAACAGGACAATTCCAAACTACTCTTTCAAACATACTGCAGCCTTAGGGAACCACCACTTCCCAGACAATACTGAAAAGAGAGAAAGAAAGAACCTAATAAGAATGCGCCATAAAAAGTGAATTTCACCAATCACAGTCTCGATTAGATTACCTTTCCCTTCCGATGTCACCAGGACGGAAACTAAGGAAATGGGAGAAATTCAACAACATATCACATCGAAATTCGTTGGAACGATTTTCCCATTGGCCAAAAAACCAAAGAACGACGAGTCGAGTCACCCCAGGACTTGGTTTCACAACAGCGATGAAATAACGGTCTCCATTCGGTTCCAGTACGAGCTCAACTTGCCTGGAACAGCACAGCTGCTTGCGATTTTCTGCGCGGGAGGCGAACACGATCATGACAGACAGAGACACTTTTAAACATTCGGCACTATCCCACACCACAGTTAATTCCACGGGAAGCAAAGCCATTTTACTTTTGTTTTCAACATCAATACAGTGGGGACAGAAACAGCATTTTAACATGCTGCAGCGTTGGAGTTGATCTGCAGAAATGGCAGTGGTGGGATTTGAACCCACGCCCCTTTCGAGACAGGAATCTGGATTCAGCGCCTTAGACCGCTCGGCCACACTACCAGCCGGGCGCGCGCGCCATTTTTTGCATTTCAAACTGTGCTCTCCTGCATAACAACAGATGCCAAGTCACACGAAAAGGGTTCCATGATCCCTCTCCGACTCGCACAGCTGCTGCGATGTGCCCGTCTACAATATCAATTTCGCAGCAGATAATGAGAGCCCATCAATCCAGACAAAAATCAATGGTAAGCTGAGTCTATCTTCTCAGACTCTTTTCAGCTCCAAATGTATCTGTGAGAATATATGTTCGGTTATGATTTGGTCAAATAACCACGAGCTGCTTGACATTACTGCAATTTCGATTCTTGCTTTGCTAAATGATTTCACCCATTGCTTGAAACAGGACAAGTTTCACGTTTACACGGAACATGAAGCACACCGGACTACAGGGAAAATGCACAAAGCCGTGTTCCACATCATACCGTGCAGCATAATTTCAGTCACTGTGTCTGTTTTGCGGAATAAGAGTCCCAAACAATGTTCTCCACCCTAAAACCGGAGGTCGCATTCCTATTCGAGAGCGACAGATCACATTGTGAGAACGCTCTGACCTCGGGGCCAGTTCGAGATGACACTTTCATTGCCTTTTACCTTAACCGTGCAATTTGCTGCAGAGATGTTCACTCCTGGACATCAGCCACATGGATAGCAACTGAGTTGGAAACCTGTGTGGGAATCGATGAGAAGCGACTCAATAAATTTTGCTCAATTCCATGGTGCTTATTAGAAATGCATTTTCTGTTCACCTCAATCTAAAAGGCAGTTTCTCAACATAGTAACAAAGTCAAAAGGTAATTACCTCACCCCACCCCCACTCCGGAAGAGGTGCTAACTGCCCTTGATTGCTTTTTGTTCTCGATGTGAAGAGCTCTCACGCCTCTGAGTCACCTTCACGTGTCTGGTTGCTGAGTGAGTCACAAAGAAGGAGTTTCTCCAGAGCTGCAACTGCCTGACTTCCCCACTCGACTTCGCCGTTTACATTTTCCTGCTCCTCAGTGATTTCAAGAAAACCAAATGGATGCGATGTCATTCTGTAACCTCTCTGTCGATTCCTCCGTTTCAGTTCCAACGTGGCTTAGGTCTCGGGGCGCACCTTAATACTAGCGACACCATGAAAGCACAGGTCCAGAGGTTCCTCTGAGAGTGTAATTTCTTTCATTGCTGTTGCTGATTGAAAGAGCCACTCAAGTGCGAACTGCTCCAAAACATGATTCAGGACCTCTGGTGCCAATTCTCGTACGTTGAATAACGACAGACAGCTTCCAAACGAGGCCTTTCAGAGACGCCTTTGGGGGACATTTAACAGACAGACAAGTTCAGGAATCCGTGGTGCACTGTGACACCAGCGCATCGGCTTCTTCCCTGTCTTTGAACCGAGCCGCCTGCGCAAGGAATGCAAATGCGGTACTGCTTTTCGTAGAAGAATCAGAAGGGGGTAACTACACTCTCAAACAGAATTGCATATGATCAGAACCAGTTTGGATAAAAACTTTACAATTCTTTGCACAGTCATTAAATGGAATTGCATTACATTTCACTACGCGAGCAGATTTGTTCAAGCAACTTCGGAGGCAGGTTTGCAGATGGGCAAGCAAGCAAGAAAGCACCGTTCTTGTCCATGTAAAAGGTTGCCGATGAAGAACAAAGCAGTTTCTGCCCAGTTTCGAACTGGGGACCTTTCGCGTGTGAGGCGAACGTGATGTCCACTACACTACAGAAACAAGCCGCAGCCGCCCGTCCGGCAGCTCAGGCGCAACCAGCACTGAAAGTTGAAGCCATTCTTCGTTTCACCTTTCTGTTTCCAATAGCTCGTTGTTGTCCAGCGTAATTGACATCTTCAAAACATAAAAAAAAGACACGTGAAATTGATGATAAAATATAGACAAGGATGTGGTCAATGTTTGGACCGTAGGGCGAGGTCGACTAGGCTGGGACGACTTTCCCTGCAGCGTAACGACTGCGACATGATCTAATGGAAGGGTTGGAAACTGAGTATTTACGTGTTTTACCCAAGTTGGGGTGAGTTGAAAACTCGAGAGCATAGGTTTAAGGTGAGTGGGCTGAAATTGACAAAGGACCTGAGGCACATTTCCCACACAGAATGTTGTGCGTGTATCGAATGAGCTACCAGAGGAAGCGGAGGAGGCTCAGAAAATTGCATGAGTTTCTGGATAGGATGGGTTGAGAGGGTTTGGGGCCAAATACTGGGGAACCGGACTTGTTTATATTTGGCTATGTGCTGAGCATGGACGAGATACACCGAAGGATCTGTTTCCACGCGGTGTCCCCCAAAAACGTTGTGTTGCTTACACCTGCTTTAAAGGATTACTTTTTAGCGGAGCTTGCCGTCGCAGTCTGTGGCACAATCCTTTACTGTGTTCGATGCTCACGGGAAAGGTAGTATTGCGAAACACTGCAGAAAGGAACGACTTCCTTACTTTTGCTCCGACTGACCATACTCTGTGAAATTTTCCCAGATCCTCAGTTAAGGACTTTTGCAGCTGGAAGTTTCCTCAGAAACGCTGTTAACTCGTAAAGTATTGAGCGAATCGCAAAACAGAAAGCATTTAACACGGAACACAAACAAAGCTGGCATACCTAATGCATTTTCAGACACAGAGATGCATGAATGCTAAATGTGGGACAGTCCGAGGGCATGATTTATAAAGTAATCTCACAAATGGGAGAAATTCAACAACATATCACATCGAAATTCGTTGGAACGATTTTCCCATTGGCCGAAAAACCAAATAACGACGAGTCGAGTCACCCAGGGACTTTGTTTCACAACAGCGATGAAATACCGGTCTCCATTCGGTTCCAGTACAAGCTCAACTTGCCTGGAACAGCACAGCTGCTTGCGATTTTCTGCGCGGGAGGCGAACACGATCATGACAGACAGAGACACTTTGAAATATTCGGCACTATCCCACACCACAGTTAATTCCCCGGGAAGCAAAGCCATTTTACTTTTGTTTTCAACATCAATACAGTGGGGACAGAAACAGCATTTTAACAAGCTGCAGCGTTGGAGTTGATCTGCAGAAATGGCAGTGGTGGGATCCGAACCCACGCCCCTTTCGAGACTGGAACCTGGATCCAGCGCCTTAGACCGCTCGGCCACACTACCAGCCGGCCGCGCGCACCATTTTCTTGCGTTTCCAACTGTGCTCTCCTGCATAACAACAGATGCCAAGTCACATGAAAATGGTTCCATGATCCCTCTCCGACTCGCACAGCTGCTGGGATGTGCCCGTCTACAATATCAATTTCGCAGCAGATAATGAGAGCCCATCAATCCAGACAAAACTCAATGGTAAGCTGAGTCTATCTTCTCAGACTCCTTTCAGCTCCAAATGTATCTGTGAGAATATATGTTCGGTTATGATTTGGTCAAATAACCACGAGCTGCTTGACATTACTGCAATTTCGATTCTTGCTTTGCTAAATGATTTCACCCATTGCTTGAAACAGGGCAAGTTTCACGTTTACACGGAACATGAAGCACACCGGACTACAGGGAAAATGCACAAAGCCGTGTTCCACATCATACCGTGCAGCGTAATTTCAGTCACTGTGCCTGTTTTGCAGAAAAAGAGTCCCAAACAATGTTCTCCACCCTAAAACCGGAGGTCGCATTCCAATCCGAGAGCGACAGATCGCATTGTGACGATGCTCTGACCTCGGAGCCAGTTCTAGATGCCACTTTCCTTGCCTTTTACCCTAACCGTGCAATTTGCTGCAGAGATGTTCACTCCTGGACATCAGCCACATGGATAGCAACTGAGTTGGAAACCTATGTGGGAATCGACGAGAAGCGACTCAATAAATTTTGCTCAATTCCATGGTGCTTATTAGAAATGCAGTTTCTGTTCACTTCAATCTAAAAGGCAGTTTCTCAACATAGTAACAAAGTCAAAAGGTAATTACCTCACCCCACCCCCACTCCGGAAGAGGTGCTAACTGCCCTTGATTGCTTTTTGTTCTCGATGTGAAGAGCTCTCACGCCTCTGAGTCACCTTCACGTGTCTGGTTGCTGAGTGAGTCACAAAGAAGGAGTTTCTCCAGAGCTGCAACTGCCTGACTTCCCCACTCGACTTCCCCGTTTACATTTTCCTGCTCCTCAGTGATTTCAAGAATACCAAATGGATGCGATGTCATTCTGTAACCTCTCTGTCGATTCCTCCGTTTCAGTTCCAACGTGGCTTAGGTCTCGGGGCGCACCTTAATACGAGCGACACCATGAAATCACAGGTCCAGAGGTTCCTCTGAGAGTGTAATTTCTTTCATTGCTGTTGCTGATTGAAAGAGCCACTCAAGTGCGAACTGCTCCAAAACATGATTCAGGACCTCTGGTGCCAATTCTCGTACGTTGAATAACGACAGACAGCTTCCAAACGAGGCCTTTCAGAGACGCCTTTGGGGGACATTTAACAGACAGACAAGTTCAGGAATCCGTGGTGCACTGTGACACCAGCGCATCAGCTTCTTCCCTGTCTTTGAACCGAGCCGCCTGCGCAAGGAATGCAAATGCGGTACTGCTTTTCGTAGAAGAATCAGAAGGGGGTAACTACACTCTCAAACAGAATTGCATATGATCAGAACCAGTTTGGATAAAAACTTTACATTTCTTTGCACAGTCATTAAATGGAATTGCATTACATTTCACTACGCGAGCAGATTTGTTCAAGCAACTTCGAAGGCAGGTTTGCAGATGGGAAAGCAAGCAAGAAAGCACCGTTCTTGCCCATGTAAAAGGCTGCCGTTGAAGAACAAAGCAGTTTCTGCCCAGTTTCGAACTGGGGACCTTTCGCGAGCGAGGCGAACGTGATGACCACTACACTACAGAAACAAGCCGCAACCGCCCGACTGGCAGCTCAGGGGCATCCAGCACTGAAAGTTGAAGCCATTCTTCGTTTCACCTTTCTGTTTCCAATAGCTCGTTGTTGTCCAGCGTAATTGACATCTTCAAAACATTAAAAAAAAGACACGTGAAATTGATGATAAAACATAGACAAGGATGTGGTCAATGTTTGGACCGTAGGGCGAGGTGGACTAGGCTGGGACGACTTTCCCTGCAGCGTAACGACTGCGACATGATCTAATGGAAGGGTTGGAAACTGAGTATTTACGTGTTTTACCCAAGTTGGGGTGAGTTGAAAACTCGAGAGCATAGGTTTAAGGTGAGTGGGCTGAAATTGACAAAGGACCTGAGGCACATTTCCCACACAGAATGTTGTGCGTGTATCGAATGAGCTACCAGAGGAAGCGGAGGAGGCTCAGAAAATTGCATGAGTTTCTGGATAGGATGGGTTGAGAGGGTTTGGGGCCAAATACTGGGGAACCGGACTTGTTTATATTTGGCTATGTGCTGAGCATGGACGAGATACACCGAAGGATCTGTTTCCACGCGGTGTCCCCCAAAAACGTTGTGTTGCTTACACCTGCTTTAAAGGATTACTTTTTAGCGGAGCTTGCCGTCGCAGTCTGTGGCACAATCCTTTACTGTGTTCGATGCTCACGGGAAAGGTAGTATTGCGAAACACTGCAGAAAGGAACGACTTCCTTACTTTTGCTCCGACTGACCATACTCTGTGAAATTTTCCCAGATCCTCAGTTAAGGACTTTTGCAGCTGGAAGTTTCCTCAGAAACGCTGTTAACTCGTAAAGTATTGAGCGAATCGCAAAACAGAAAGCATTTAACACGGAACACAAACAAAGCTGGCATACCTAATGCATTTTCAGACACAGAGATGCATGAATGCTAAATGTGAGACAGTCCGAGGGCATGATTTATAAAGTAATCTCACAAATGGGAGAAATTCAACAACATATCACATCGAAATTCGTTGGAACGATTTTCCCATTGGCCGAAAAACCAAATAACGACGAGTCGAGTCACCCAGGGACTTTGTTTCACAACAGCGATGAAATACCGGTCTCCATTCGGTTCCAGTACAAGCTCAACTTGCCTGGAACAGCACAGCTGCTTGCGATTTTCTGCGCGGGAGGCGAACACGATCATGACAGACAGAGACACTTTGAAATATTCGGCACTATCCCACACCACAGTTAATTCCCCGGGAAGCAAAGCCATTTTACTTTTGTTTTCAACATCAATACAGTGGGGACAGAAACAGCATTTTAACAAGCTGCAGCGTTGGAGTTGATCTGCAGAAATGGCAGTGGTGGGATCCGAACCCACGCCCCTTTCGAGACTGGAACCTGGATCCAGCGCCTTAGACCGCTCGGCCACACTACCAGCCGGCCGCGCGCACCATTTTCTTGCGTTTCCAACTGTGCTCTCCTGCATAACAACAGATGCCAAGTCACATGAAAATGGTTCCATGATCCCTCTCCGACTCGCACAGCTGCTGGGATGTGCCCGTCTACAATATCAATTTCGCAGCAGATAATGAGAGCCCATCAATCCAGACAAAACTCAATGGTAAGCTGAGTCTATCTTCTCAGACTCCTTTCAGCTCCAAATGTATCTGTGAGAATATATGTTCGGTTATGATTTGGTCAAATAACCACGAGCTGCTTGACATTACTGCAATTTCGATTCTTGCTTTGCTAAATGATTTCACCCATTGCTTGAAACAGGGCAAGTTTCACGTTTACACGGAACATGAAGCACACCGGACTACAGGGAAAATGCACAAAGCCGTGTTCCACATCATATCGTGCAGCGTAATTTCAGTCACTGTGCCTGTTTTGCAGAAAAAGAGTCCCAAACAATGTTCTCCACCCTAAAACCGGAGGTCGCATTCCAATCCGAGAACGACAGATTACATTGTGAGGATGCTCTGACCTCGGAGCCTGTTCGAGATGACACTTTCCGTGCCTTTTACCCTAACCGTGCAATTTGCTGCAGAGATGTTCACTCCTGGACATCAGCCACATGGATAGCAACTGAGTTGGAAACCTGTGTGGGAATCGACGAGAAGCGACTCAATAAATTTTGCTCAATTCCATGGTGCTTATTAGAAATGCAGTTTCTGTTCACTACAATCTAAAAGGCAGTTTCTCAACATAGTAACAAAGTCAAAAGGTAATTACCTCACCCCACCCCCACTCCGGAAGAGGTGCTAACTGCCCTTGATTGCTTTTTGTTCTCGATGTGAAGAGCTCTCACGCCTCTGAGTCACCTTCACGTGTCTGGTTGCTGAGTGAGTCACAAAGAAGGAGTTTCTCCAGAGCTGCAACTGCCTGACTTCCCCACTCGACTTCCCCGTTTACATTTTCCTGCTCCTCAGTGATTTCAAGAATACCAAATGGATGCGATGTCATTCTGTAACCTCTCTGTCGATTCCTCCGTTTCAGTTCCAACGTGGCTTAGGTCTCTGGCGCACCTTAATACTAGCGACACCATGAAAGCACAGGTCCAGAGTTTCCTCTGAGAGTGTAATGTCTTTCATTGCTGTTGCTGATTGAAACAGCCACTCAAGTGCGAACTGCTCCAAAACATGATTCAGGACCTCTGGTGCCAATTCTCGTACGTTGAATAACGACAGACAGCTTCCAAACGAGGCCTTTCAGAGACGCCTTTGGGGGACATTTAACAGACAGACAAGTTCAGGAATCCGTGGTGCACTGTGACACCAGCGCATCAGCTTCTTCCCTGTCTTTGAACCGAGCCGCCTGCGCAAGGAATGCAAATGCGGTACTGCTTTTCGTAGAAGAATCAGAAGGGGGTAACTACACTCTCAAACAGAATTGCATATGATCAGAACCAGTTTGGATAAAAACTTTACATTTCTTTGCACAGTCATTAAATGGAATTGCATTACATTTCACTACGCGAGCAGATTTGTTCAAGCAACTTCGAAGGCAGGTTTGCAGATGGGAAAGCAAGCAAGAAAGCACCGTTCTTGCCCATGTAAAAGGCTGCCGTTGAAGAACAAAGCAGTTTCTGCCCAGTTTCGAACTGGGGACCTTTCGCGAGCGAGGCGAACGTGATGACCACTACACTACAGAAACAAGCCGCAACCGCCCGACTGGCAGCTCAGGGGCATCCAGCACTGAAAGTTGAAGCCATTCTTCGTTTCACCTTTCTGTTTCCAATAGCTCGTTGTTGTCCAGCGTAATTGACATCTTCAAAACATTAAAAAAAAGACACGTGAAATTGATGATAAAACATAGACAAGGATGTGGTCAATGTTTGGACCGTAGGGCGAGGTGGACTAGGCTGGGACGACTTTCCCTGCAGCGTAACGACTGCGACATGATCTAATGGAAGGGTTGGAAACTGAGTATTTACGTGTTTTACCCAAGTTGGGGTGAGTTGAAAACTCGAGAGCATAGGTTTAAGGTGAGTGGGCTGAAATTGACAAAGGACCTGAGGCACATTTCCCACACAGAAGGTTGTGCGTGTATGGAATGAGCTACCAGAGGAAGCGGAGGAGGCTCAGAAAATTGCATGAGTTTCTGGATAGGATGGGTTGAGAGGGTTTGGGGCCAAATACTGGGGAACCGGACTTGTTTATATTTGGCTATGTGCTGAGCATGGACGAGATACACCGAAGGATCTGTTTCCACGCGGTGTCCCCCAAAAACGTTGTGTTGCTTACACCTGCTTTAAAGGATTACTTTTTAGCGGAGCTTGCCGTCGCAGTCTGTGGCACAATCCTTTACTGTGTTCGATGCTCACGGGAAAGGTAGTATTGCGAAACACTGCAGAAAGGAACGACTTCCTTACTTTTGCTCCGACTGACCATACTCTGTGAAATTTTCCCAGATCCTCAGTTAAGGACTTTTGCAGCTGGAAGTTTCCTCAGAAACGCTGTTAACTCGTAAAGTATTGAGCGAATCGCAAAACAGAAAGCATTTAACACGGAACACAAACAAAGCTGGCATACCTAATGCATTTTCAGACACAGAGATGCATGAATGCTAAATGTGGGACAGTCCGAGGGCATGATTTATAAAGTAATCTCACAAATGGGAGAAATTCAACAACATATCACATCGAAATTCGTTGGAACGATTTTCCCATTGGCCGAAAAACCAAATAACGACGAGTCGAGTCACCCAGGGACTTTGTTTCACAACAGCGATGAAATACCGGTCTCCATTCGGTTCCAGTACAAGCTCAACTTGCCTGGAACAGCACAGCTGCTTGCGATTTTCTGCGCGGGAGGCGAACACGATCATGACAGACAGAGACACTTTGAAATATTCGGCACTATCCCACACCACAGTTAATTCCCCGGGAAGCAAAGCCATTTTACTTTTGTTTTCAACATCAATACAGTGGGGACAGAAACAGCATTTTAACAAGCTGCAGCGTTGGAGTTGATCTGCAGAAATGGCAGTGGTGGGATCCGAACCCACGCCCCTTTCGAGACTGGAACCTGGATCCAGCGCCTTAGACCGCTCGGCCACACTACCAGCCGGCCGCGCGCACCATTTTCTTGCGTTTCCAACTGTGCTCTCCTGCATAACAACAGATGCCAAGTCACATGAAAATGGTTCCATGATCCCTCTCCGACTCGCACAGCTGCTGGGATGTGCCCGTCTACAATATCAATTTCGCAGCAGATAATGAGAGCCCATCAATCCAGACAAAACTCAATGGTAAGCTGAGTCTATCTTCTCAGACTCCTTTCAGCTCCAAATGTATCTGTGAGAATATATGTTCGGTTATGATTTGGTCAAATAACCACGAGCTGCTTGACATTACTGCAATTTCGATTCTTGCTTTTCTAAATTCCCGCCTGAGGCGACTGACTGTGTGGAGTTTGCAGGTTCTCCCCGTGTCTGCGTGGGTTTCCTCCGGGTGCTCCGGTTTCCTCCCACAGTCCAAAGATGTGCAGGTCAGGTGAATTGGCCATGCTAAATTGCCCGTAGTGTTAGGTAAGGGGTAGATGTAGATGTCGGGGTAGGGGTAGGGGTAGGGGTATGGGTGGGTTACGCTTCGGTGGGGCGGTGTGGACTTGTTGGGCCGAAGGGCCTGTTTCCACACTGTAAGTAATCTAATCTAATCTAATCTAATCTAAATGATTTCACCCATTGCTTGAAACAGGGCAAGTTTCACGTTTACACGGAACATGAAGCACACCGGACTACAGGGAAAATGCACAAAGCCGTGTTCCACATCATACCGTGCAGCGTAATTTCAGTCACTGTGCCTGTTTTGCAGAAAAAGAGTCCCAAACAATGTACTCCACCCTAAAACCGGAGGTCGCATTCCAATCCGAGAACGACAGATTACATTGTGACGATGCTCTGACCTCGGAGCCAGTTCGAGATGACACTTTCCTTGCCTTTTACCTTAACCGTGCAATTTGCTGCAGAGATGTTCACTCCTGGACATCAGCCACATGGATAGCAACTGAGTTGGAAACCTGTGTGGGAATCGACGAGAAGCGACTCAATAAATTTTGCTCAATTCCATGGTGCTTATTAGAAATGCAGTTTCTGTTCACTTCAATCTAAAAGGCAGTTTCTCAACATAGTAACAAAGTCAAAAGGTAATTACCTCACCCCACCCCCACTCCGGAAGAGGTGCTAACTGCCCTTGATTGCTTTTTGTTCACGATGTGAAGAGCTCTCACGCCTCTGAGTCACCTTCACGTGTCTGGTTGCTGAGTGAGTCACAAAGAAGGAGTTTCTCCAGAGCTGCAACTGCCTGACTTCCCCACTCGACTTCCCCGTTTACATTTTCCTGCTCCTCAGTGATTTCAAGAATACCAAATGGATGCGATGTCATTCTGTAACCTCTCTGTCGATTCCTCCGTTTCAGTTCCAACGTGGCTTAGGTCTCGGGGCGCACCTTAATACGAGCGACACCATGAAATCACAGGTCCAGAGGTTCCTCTGAGAGTGTAATTTCTGTCATTGCTGTTGCTGATTGAAACAGCCACTCAAGTGCGAACTGCTCCAAAACATGATTCAGGACCTCTGGTGCCAATTCTCGTACGTTGAATAACGACAGACAGCTTCCAAACGAGGCCTTTCAGAGACGCCTTTGGGGGACATTTAACAGACAGACAAGTTCAGGAATCCGTGGTGCACTGTGACACCAGCGCATCAGCTTCTTCCCTGTCTTTGAACCGAGCCGCCTGCGCAAGGAATGCAAATGCGGTACTGCTTTTCGTAGAAGAATCAGAAGGGGGTAACTACACTCTCAAACAGAATTGCATATGATCAGAACCAGTTTGGATAAAAACTTTACATTTCTTTGCACAGTCATTAAATGGAATTGCATTACATTTCACTACGCGAGCAGATTTGTTCAAGCAACTTCGAAGGCAGGTTTGCAGATGGGAAAGCAAGCAAGAAAGCACCGTTCTTGCCCATGTAAAAGGCTGCCGTTGAAGAACAAAGCAGTTTCTGCCCAGTTTCGAACTGGGGACCTTTCGCGTGCGAGGCGAACGTGATGACCACTACACTACAGAAACAAGCCGCAACCGCACGTCTGGCAGCTCAGGGGCATCCAGCACTGAAAGTTGAAGCCATTCTTCGTTTCACCTTTCTGTTTCCAATAGCTCGTTGTTGTCCAGCGTAATTGACATCTTCAAAACATTAAAAAAAAGACACGTGAAATTGATGATAAAACATAGACAAGGATGTGGTCAATGTTTGGACCGTAGGGCGAGGTGGACTAGGCTGGGACGACTTTCCCTGCAGCGTAACGACTGCGACATGATCTAATGGAAGGGTTGGAAACTGAGTATTTACGTGTTTTACCCAAGTTGGGGTGAGTTGAAAACTCGAGAGCATAGGTTTAAGGTGAGTGGGCTGAAATTGACAAAGGACCTGAGGCACATTTCCCACACAGAATGTTGTGCGTGTATCGAATGAGCTACCAGAGGAAGCGGAGGAGGCTCAGAAAATTGCATGAGTTTCTGGATAGGATGGGTTGAGAGGGTTTGGGGCCAAATACTGGGGAACCGGACTTGTTTATATTTGGCTATGTGCTGAGCATGGACGAGATACACCGAAGGATCTGTTTCCACGCGGTGTCCCCCAAAAACGTTGTGTTGCTTACACCTGCTTTAAAGGATTACTTTTTAGCGGAGCTTGCCGTCGCAGTCTGTGGCACAATCCTTTACTGTGTTCGATGCTCACGGGAAAGGTAGTATTGCGAAACACTGCAGAAAGGAACGACTTCCTTACTTTTGCTCCGACTGACCATACTCTGTGAAATTTTCCCAGATCCTCAGTTAAGGACTTTTGCAGCTGGAAGTTTCCTCAGAAACGCTGTTAACTCGTAAAGTATTGAGCGAATCGCAAAACAGAAAGCATTTAACACGGAACACAAACAAAGCTGGCATACCTAATGCATTTTCAGACACAGAGATGCATGAATGCTAAATGTGAGACAGTCCGAGGGCATGATTTATAAAGTAATCTCACAAATGGGAGAAATTCAACAACATATCACATCGAAATTCGTTGGAACGATTTTCCCATTGGCCGAAAAACCAAATAACGACGAGTCGAGTCACCCAGGGACTTTGTTTCACAACAGCGATGAAATACCGGTCTCCATTCGGTTCCAGTACAAGCTCAACTTGCCTGGAACAGCACAGCTGCTTGCGATTTTCTGCGCGGGAGGCGAACACGATCATGACAGACAGAGACACTTTGAAATATTCGGCACTATCCCACACCACAGTTAATTCCCCGGGAAGCAAAGCCATTTTACTTTTGTTTTCAACATCAATACAGTGGGGACAGAAACAGCATTTTAACAAGCTGCAGCGTTGGAGTTGATCTGCAGAAATGGCAGTGGTGGGATCCGAACCCACGCCCCTTTCGAGACTGGAACCTGGATCCAGCGCCTTAGACCGCTCGGCCACACTACCAGCCGGCCGCGCGCACCATTTTCTTGCGTTTCCAACTGTGCTCTCCTGCATAACAACAGATGCCAAGTCACATGAAAATGGTTCCATGATCCCTCTCCGACTCGCACAGCTGCTGGGATGTGCCCGTCTACAATATCAATTTCGCAGCAGATAATGAGAGCCCATCAATCCAGACAAAACTCAATGGTAAGCTGAGTCTATCTTCTCAGACTCCTTTCAGCTCCAAATGTATCTGTGAGAATATATGTTCGGTTATGATTTGGTCAAATAACCACGAGCTGCTTGACATTACTGCAATTTCGATTCTTGCTTTGCTAAATGATTTCACCCATTGCTTGAAACAGGGCAAGTTTCACGTTTACACGGAACATGAAGCACACCGGACTACAGGGAAAATGCACAAAGCCGTGTTCCACATCATACCGTGCAGCGTAATTTCAGTCACTGTGCCTGTTTTGCAGAAAAAGAGTCCCAAACAATGTACTCCACCCTAAAACCGGAGGTCGCATTCCTATTCGAGAACGACAGATTACATTGTGAGGATGCTCTGACCTCGGAGCCAGTTCTAGATGCCACTTTCCTTGCCTTTTACCCTAACCGTGCAATTTGCTGCAGAGATGTTCACTCCTGGACATCAGCCACATGGATAGCAACTGAGTTGGAAACCTGTGTGGGAATCGACGAGAAGCGACTCAATAAATTTTGCTCAATTCCATGGTGCTTATTAGAAATGCAGTTTCTGTTCACTACAATCTAAAAGGCAGTTTCTCAACATAGTAACAAAGTCAAAAGGTAATTACCTCACCCCACCCCCACTCCGGAAGAGGTGCTAACTGCCCTTGATTGCTTTTTGTTCTCGATGTGAAGAGCTCTCACGCCTCTGAGTCACCTTCACGTGTCTGGTTGCTGAGTGAGTCACAAAGAAGGAGTTTCTCCAGAGCTGCAACTGCCTGACTTCCCCACTCGACTTCCCCGTTTACATTTTCCTGCTCCTCAGTGATTTCAAGAATACCAAATGGATGCGATGTCATTCTGTAACCTCTCTGTCGATTCCTCCGTTTCAGTTCCAACGTGGCTTAGGTCTCGGGGCGCACCTTAATACTAGCGACACCATGAAAGCACAGGTCCAGAGGTTCCTCTGAGAGTGTAATTTCTTTCATTGCTGTTGCTGATTGAAAGAGCCACTCAAGTGCGAACTGCTCCAAAACATGATTCAGGACCTCTGGTGCCAATTCTCGTACGTTGAATAACGACAGACAGCTTCCAAACGAGGCCTTTCAGAGACGCCTTTGGGGGACATTTAACAGACAGACAAGTTCAGGAATCCGTGGTGCACTGTGACACCAGCGCATCAGCTTCTTCCCTGTCTTTGAACCGAGCCGCCTGCGCAAGGAATGCAAATGCGGTACTGCTTTTCGTAGAAGAATCAGAAGGGGGTAACTACACTCTCAAACAGAATTGCATATGATCAGAACCAGTTTGGATAAAAACTTTACATTTCTTTGCACAGTCATTAAATGGAATTGCATTACATTTCACTACGCGAGCAGATTTGTTCAAGCAACTTCGAAGGCAGGTTTGCAGATGGGAAAGCAAGCAAGAAAGCACCGTTCTTGCCCATGTAAAAGGCTGCCGTTGAAGAACAAAGCAGTTTCTGCCCAGTTTCGAACTGGGGACCTTTCGCGTGCGAGGCGAACGTGATGACCACTACACTACAGAAACAAGCCGCAACCGCACGTCTGGCAGCTCAGGGGCATCCAGCACTGAAAGTTGAAGCCATTCTTCGTTTCACCTTTCTGTTTCCAATAGCTCGTTGTTGTCCAGCGTAATTGACATCTTCAAAACATTAAAAAAAAGACACGTGAAATTGATGATAAAACATAGACAAGGATGTGGTCAATGTTTGGACCGTAGGGCGAGGTGGACTAGGCTGGGACGACTTTCCCTGCAGCGTAACGACTGCGACATGATCTAATGGAAGGGTTGGAAACTGAGTATTTACGTGTTTTACCCAAGTTGGGGTGAGTTGAAAACTCGAGAGCATAGGTTTAAGGTGAGTGGGCTGAAATTGACAAAGGACCTGAGGCACATTTCCCACACAGAATGTTGTGCGTGTATCGAATGAGCTACCAGAGGAAGCGGAGGAGGCTCAGAAAATTGCATGAGTTTCTGGATAGGATGGGTTGAGAGGGTTTGGGGCCAAATACTGGGGAACCGGACTTGTTTATATTTGGCTATGTGCTGAGCATGGACGAGATACACCGAAGGATCTGTTTCCACGCGGTGTCCCCCAAAAACGTTGTGTTGCTTACACCTGCTTTAAAGGATTACTTTTTAGCGGAGCTTGCCGTCGCAGTCTGTGGCACAATCCTTTACTGTGTTCGATGCTCACGGGAAAGGTAGTATTGCGAAACACTGCAGAAAGGAACGACTTCCTTACTTTTGCTCCGACTGACCATACTCTGTGAAATTTTCCCAGATCCTCAGTTAAGGACTTTTGCAGCTGGAAGTTTCCTCAGAAACGCTGTTAACTCGTAAAGTATTGAGCGAATCGCAAAACAGAAAGCATTTAACACGGAACACAAACAAAGCTGGCATACCTAATGCATTTTCAGACACAGAGATGCATGAATGCTAAATGTGAGACAGTCCGAGGGCATGATTTATAAAGTAATCTCACAAATGGGAGAAATTCAACAACATATCACATCGAAATTCGTTGGAACGATTTTCCCATTGGTCGAAAAACCAAATAACGACGAGTCGAGTCACCCAGGGACTTTGTTTCACAACAGCGATGAAATACCGGTCTCCATTCGGTTCCAGTACAAGCTCAACTTGCCTGGAACAGCACAGCTGCTTGCGATTTTCTGCGCGGGAGGCGAACACGATCATGACAGACAGAGACACTTTGAAATATTCGGCACTATCCCACACCACAGTTAATTCCCCGGGAAGCAAAGCCATTTTACTTTTGTTTTCAACATCAATACAGTGGGGACAGAAACAGCATTTTAACAAGCTGCAGCGTTGGAGTTGATCTGCAGAAATGGCAGTGGTGGGATCCGAACCCACGCCCCTTTCGAGACTGGAACCTGGATCCAGCGCCTTAGACCGCTCGGCCACACTACCAGCCGGCCGCGCGCACCATTTTCTTGCGTTTCCAACTGTGCTCTCCTGCATAACAACAGATGCCAAGTCACATGAAAATGGTTCCATGATCCCTCTCCGACTCGCACAGCTGCTGGGATGTGCCCGTCTACAATATCAATTTCGCAGCAGATAATGAGAGCCCATCAATCCAGACAAAACTCAATGGTAAGCTGAGTCTATCTTCTCAGACTCCTTTCAGCTCCAAATGTATCTGTGAGAATATATGTTCGGTTATGATTTGGTCAAATAACCACGAGCTGCTTGACATTACTGCAATTTCGATTCTTGCTTTGCTAAATGATTTCACCCATTGCTTGAAACAGGGCAAGTTTCACGTTTACACGGAACATGAAGCACACCGGACTACAGGGAAAATGCACAAAGCCGTGTTCCACATCATACCGTGCAGCGTAATTTCAGTCACTGTGCCTGTTTTGCAGAAAAAGAGTCCCAAACAATGTACTCCACCCTAAAACCGGAGGTCGCATTCCTATTCGAGAACGACAGATTACATTGTGAGGATGCTCTGACCTCGGAGCCAGTTCTAGATGCCACTTTCCTTGCCTTTTACCCTAACCGTGCAATTTGCTGCAGAGATGTTCACTCCTGGACATCAGCCACATGGATAGCAACTGAGTTGGAAACCTGTGTGGGAATCGACGAGAAGCGACTCAATAAATTTTGCTCAATTCCATGGTGCTTATTAGAAATGCAGTTTCTGTTCACTACAATCTAAAAGGCAGTTTCTCAACATAGTAACAAAGTCAAAAGGTAATTACCTCACCCCACCCCCACTCCGGAAGAGGTGCTAACTGCCCTTGATTGCTTTTTGTTCTCGATGTGAAGAGCTCTCACGCCTCTGAGTCACCTTCACGTGTCTGGTTGCTGAGTGAGTCACAAAGAAGGAGTTTCTCCAGAGCTGCAACTGCCTGACTTCCCCACTCGACTTCCCCGTTTACATTTTCCTGCTCCTCAGTGATTTCAAGAATACCAAATGGATGCGATGTCATTCTGTAACCTCTCTGTCGATTCCTCCGTTTCAGTTCCAACGTGGCTTAGGTCTCGGGGCGCACCTTAATACTAGCGACACCATGAAAGCACAGGTCCAGAGGTTCCTCTGAGAGTGTAATTTCTTTCATTGCTGTTGCTGATTGAAAGAGCCACTCAAGTGCGAACTGCTCCAAAACATGATTCAGGACCTCTGGTGCCAATTCTCGTACGTTGAATAACGACAGACAGCTTCCAAACGAGGCCTTTCAGAGACGCCTTTGGGGGACATTTAACAGACAGACAAGTTCAGGAATCCGTGGTGCACTGTGACACCAGCGCATCAGCTTCTTCCCTGTCTTTGAACCGAGCCGCCTGCGCAAGGAATGCAAATGCGGTACTGCTTTTCGTAGAAGAATCAGAAGGGGGTAACTACACTCTCAAACAGAATTGCATATGATCAGAACCAGTTTGGATAAAAACTTTACATTTCTTTGCACAGTCATTAAATGGAATTGCATTACATTTCACTACGCGAGCAGATTTGTTCAAGCAACTTCGAAGGCAGGTTTGCAGATGGGAAAGCAAGCAAGAAAGCACCGTTCTTGCCCATGTAAAAGGCTGCCGTTGAAGAACAAAGCAGTTTCTGCCTAGTTTCGAACTGGGGACCTTTCGCGTGTGAGGCGAACGTGATGACCACTACACTACAGAAACAAGCCGCAGCCGCCCGTCCCGCAGCTCCGGGGCATCCAGCACTGAAAGTTGAAGCCATTCTTCGTTTCACCTTTCTGTTTCCAATAGCTCGTTGTTGTCCAGCGTAATTGACATCTTCAAAACATTAAAAAAAAGACACGTGAAATTGATGATAAAACATAGACAAGGATGTGGTCAATGTTTGGACCGTAGGGCGAGGTGGACTAGGCTGGGACGACTTTCCCTGCAGCGTAACGACTGCGACATGATCTAATGGAAGGGTTGGAAACTGAGTATTTACGTGTTTTACCCAAGTTGGGGTGAGTTGAAAACTCGAGAGCATAGGTTTAAGGTGAGTGGGCTGAAATTGACAAAGGACCTGAGGCACATTTCCCACACAGAAGGTTGTGCGTGTATCGAATGAGCTACCAGAGGAAGCGGAGGAGGCTCAGAAAATTGCATGAGTTTCTGGATAGGATGGGTTGAGAGGGTTTGGGGCCAAATACTGGGGAACCGGACTTGTTTATATTTGGCTATGTGCTGAGCATGGACGAGATACACCGAAGGATCTGTTTCCACGCGGTGTCCCCCAAAAACGTTGTGTTGCTTACACCTGCTTTAAAGGATTACTTTTTAGCGGAGCTTGCCGTCGCAGTCTGTGGCACAATCCTTTACTGTGTTCGATGCTCACGGGAAAGGTAGTATTGCGAAACACTGCAGAAAGGAACGACTTCCTTACTTTTGCTCCGACTGACCATACTCTGTGAAATTTTCCCAGATCCTCAGTTAAGGACTTTTGCAGCTGGAAGTTTCCTCAGAAACGCTGTTAACTCGTAAAGTATTGAGCGAATCGCAAAACAGAAAGCATTTAACACGGAACACAAACAAAGCTGGCATACCTAATGCATTTTCAGACACAGAGATGCATGAATGCTAAATGTGAGACAGTCCGAGGGCATGATTTATAAAGTAATCTCACAAATGGGAGAAATTCAACAACATATCACATCGAAATTCGTTGGAACGATTTTCCCATTGGCCGAAAAACCAAATAACGACGAGTCGAGTCACCCAGGGACTTTGTTTCACAACAGCGATGAAATACCGGTCTCCATTCGGTTCCAGTACAAGCTCAACTTGCCTGGAACAGCACAGCTGCTTGCGATTTTCTGCGCGGGAGGCGAACACGATCATGACAGACAGAGACACTTTGAAATATTCGGCACTATCCCACACCACAGTTAATTCCCCGGGAAGCAACGCCATTTTACTTTTGTTTTCAACATCAATACAGTGGGGACAGAAACAGCATTTTAACAAGCTGCAGCGTTGGAGTTGATCTGCAGAAATGGCAGTGGTGGGATCCGAACCCACGCCCCTTTCGAGACTGGAACCTGGATCCAGCGCCTTAGACCGCTCGGCCACACTACCAGCCGGCCGCGCGCACCATTTTCTTGCGTTTCCAACTGTGCTCTCCTGCATAACAACAGATGCCAAGTCACATGAAAATGGTTCCATGATCCCTCTCCGACTCGCACAGCTGCTGGGATGTGCCCGTCTACAATATCAATTTCGCAGCAGATAATGAGAGCCCATCAATCCAGACAAAACTCAATGGTAAGCTGAGTCTATCTTCTCAGACTCCTTTCAGCTCCAAATGTATCTGTGAGAATATATGTTCGGTTATGATTTGGTCAAATAACCACGAGCTGCTTGACATTACTGCAATTTCGATTCTTGCTTTGCTAAATGATTTCACCCATTGCTTGAAACAGGGCAAGTTTCACGTTTACACGGAACATGAAGCACACCGGACTACAGGGAAAATGCACAAAGCCGTGTTCCACATCATACCGTGCAGCGTAATTTCAGTCACTGTGCCTGTTTTGCAGAAAAAGAGTCCCAAACAATGTATTCCACCCTAAAACCGGAGGTCGCATTCCTATTCGAGAACGGCAGATTACATTGTGAGGATGCTCTGACCTCGGAGCCAGTTCTAGATGCCACTTTCCTTGCCTTTTACCCTAACCGTGCAATTTGCTGCAGAGATGTTCACTCCTGGACATCAGCCACATGGATAGCAACTGAGTTGGAAACCTGTGTGGGAATCGACGAGAAGCGACTCAATAAATTTTGCTCAATTCCATGGTGCTTATTAGAAATGCAGTTTCTGTTCACTACAATCTAAAAGGCAGTTTCTCAACATAGTAACAAAGTCAAAAGGTAATTACCTCACCCCACCCCCACTCCGGAAGAGGTGCTAACTGCCCTTGATTGCTTTTTGTTCTCGATGTGAAGAGCTCTCACGCCTCTGAGTCACCTTCACGTGTCTGGTTGCTGAGTGAGTCACAAAGAAGGAGTTTCTCCAGAGCTGCAACTGCCTGACTTCCCCACTCGACTTCCCCGTTTACATTTTCCTGCTCCTCAGTGATTTCAAGAATACCAAATGGATGCGATGTCATTCTGTAACCTCTCTGTCGATTCCTCCGTTTCAGTTACAACGTGGCTTAGGTCTCGGGGCGCACCTTAATACGAGCGACACCATGAAAGCACAGGTCCAGAGGTTCCTCTGAGAGTGTAATTTCTTTCATTGCTGTTGCTGATTGAAAGAGCCACTCAAGTGCGAACTGCTCCAAAACATGATTCAGGACCTCTGGTGCCAATTCTCGTACGTTGAATAACGACAGACAGCTTCCAAACGAGGCCTTTCAGAGACGCCTTTGGGGGACATTTAACAGACAGACAAGTTCAGGAATCCGTGGTGCACTGTGACACCAGCGCATCAGCTTCTTCCCTGTCTTTGAACCGAGCCGCCTGCGCAAGGAATGCAAATGCGGTACTGCTTTTCGTAGAAGAATCAGAAGGGGGTAACTACACTCTCAAACAGAATTGCATTTGATCAGAACCAGTTTGGATAAAAACTTTACATTTCTTTGCACAGTCATTAAATGGAATTGCATTACATTTCACTACGCGAGCAGATTTGTTCAAGCAACTTCGTAGGCAGGTTTGCAGATGGGAAAGCAAGCAAGAAAGCACCGTTCTTGCCCATGTAAAAGGCTGCCGTTGAAGAACAAAGCAGTTTCTGCCCAGTTTCGAACTGGGGACCTTTCGCGTGTGAGGCGAACGTGATGACCACTACACTACAGAAACAAGCCGCAGCCGCCCGTCCGGCAGCTCAGGGGCATCCAGCACTGAAAGTTGAAGCCATTCTTCGTTTCACCTTTCTGTTTCCAATAGCTCGTTGTTGTCCAGCGTAATTGACATCTTCAAAACATTTAAAAAAAGACACGTGAAATTGATGATAAAACATAGACAAGGATGTGGTCAATGTTTGGACCGTAGGGCGAGGTGGACTAGGCTGGGACGACTTTCCCTGCAGCGTAACGACTGCGACATGATCTAATGGAAGGGTTGGAAACTGAGTATTTACGTGTTTTACCCAAGTTGGGGTGAGTTGAAAACTCGAGAGCATAGGTTTAAGGTGAGTGGGCTGAAATTGACAAAGGACCTGAGGCACATTTCCCACACAGAAGGTTGTGCGTGTATCGAATGAGCTACCAGAGGAAGCGGAGGAGGCTCAGAAAATTGCATGAGTTTCTGGATAGGATGGGTTGAGAGGGTTTGGGGCCAAATACTGGGGAACCGGACTTGTTTATATTTGGCTATGTACTGAGCATGGACGAGATACACCGAAGGATCTGTTTCCACGCGGTGTCCCCCAAAAACGTTGTGTTGCTTACACCTGCTTTAAAGGATTACTTTTTAGCGGAGCTTGCCGTCGCAGTCTGTGGCACAATCCTTTACTGTGTTCGATGCTCACGGGAAAGGTAGTATTGCGAAACACTGCAGAAAGGAACGACTTCCTTACTTTTGCTCCGACTGACCATACTCTGTGAAATTTTCCCAGATCCTCAGTTAAGGACTTTTGCAGCTGGAAGTTTCCTCAGAAACGCTGTTAACTCGTAAAGTATTGAGCGAATCGCAAAACAGAAAGCATTTAACACGGAACACAAACAAAGCTGGCATACCTAATGCATTTTCAGACACAGAGATGCATGAATGCTAAATGTGAGACAGTCCGAGGGCATGATTTATAAAGTAATCTCACAAATGGGAGAAATTCAACAACATATCACATCGAAATTCGTTGGAACGATTTTCCCATTGGCCGAAAAACCAAATAACGACGAGTCGAGTCACCCAGGGACTTTGTTTCACAACAGCGATGAAATACCGGTCTCCATTCGGTTCCAGTACAAGCTCAACTTGCCTGGAACAGCACAGCTGCTTGCGATTTTCTGCGCGGGAGGCGAACACGATCATGACAGACAGAGACACTTTGAAATATTCGGCACTATCCCACACCACAGTTAATTCCCCGGGAAGCAACGCCATTTTACTTTTGTTTTCAACATCAATACAGTGGGGACAGAAACAGCATTTTAACAAGCTGCAGCGTTGGAGTTGATCTGCAGAAATGGCAGTGGTGGGATCCGAACCCACGCCCCTTTCGAGACTGGAACCTGGATCCAGCGCCTTAGACCGCTCGGCCACACTACCAGCCGGCCGCGCGCACCATTTTCTTGCGTTTCCAACTGTGCTCTCCTGCATAACAACAGATGCCAAGTCACATGAAAATGGTTCCATGATCCCTCTCCGACTCGCACAGCTGCTGGGATGTGCCCGTCTACAATATCAATTTCGCAGCAGATAATGAGAGCCCATCAATCCAGACAAAACTCAATGGTAAGCTGAGTCTATCTTCTCAGACTCCTTTCAGCTCCAAATGTATCTGTGAGAATATATGTTCGGTTATGATTTGGTCAAATAACCACGAGCTGCTTGACATTACTGCAATTTCGATTCTTGCTTTGCTAAATGATTTCACCCATTGCTTGAAACAGGGCAAGTTTCACGTTTACACGGAACATGAAGCACACCGGACTACAGGGAAAATGCACAAAGCCGTGTTCCACATCATACCGTGCAGCGTAATTTCAGTCACTGTGCCTGTTTTGCAGAAAAAGAGTCCCAAACAATGTATTCCACCCTAAAACCGGAGGTCGCATTCCTATTCGAGAACGGCAGATTACATTGTGAGGATGCTCTGACCTCGGAGCCAGTTCTAGATGCCACTTTCCTTGCCTTTTACCCTAACCGTGCAATTTGCTGCAGAGATGTTCACTCCTGGACATCAGCCACATGGATAGCAACTGAGTTGGAAACCTGTGTGGGAATCGACGAGAAGCGACTCAATAAATTTTGCTCAATTCCATGGTGCTTATTAGAAATGCAGTTTCTGTTCACTACAATCTAAAAGGCAGTTTCTCAACATAGTAACAAAGTCAAAAGGTAATTACCTCACCCCACCCCCACTCCGGAAGAGGTGCTAACTGCCCTTGATTGCTTTTTGTTCTCGATGTGAAGAGCTCTCACGCCTCTGAGTCACCTTCACGTGTCTGGTTGCTGAGTGAGTCACAAAGAAGGAGTTTCTCCAGAGCTGCAACTGCCTGACTTCCCCACTCGACTTCCCCGTTTACATTTTCCTGCTCCTCAGTGATTTCAAGAATACCAAATGGATGCGATGTCATTCTGTAACCTCTCTGTCGATTCCTCCGTTTCAGTTACAACGTGGCTTAGGTCTCGGGGCGCACCTTAATACGAGCGACACCATGAAATCACAGGTCCAGAGGTTCCTCTGAGAGTGTAATTTCTTTCATTGCTGTTGCTGATTGAAAGAGCCACTCAAGTGCGAACTGCTCCAAAACATGATTCAGGACCTCTGGTGCCAATTCTCGTACGTTGAATAACGACAGACAGCTTCCAAACGAGGCCTTTCAGAGACGCCTTTGGGGGACATTTAACAGACAGACAAGTTCAGGAATCCGTGGTGCACTGTGACACCAGCGCATCAGCTTCTTCCCTGTCTTTGAACCGAGCCGCCTGCGCAAGGAATGCAAATGCGGTACTGCTTTTCGTAGAAGAATCAGAAGGGGGTAACTACACTCTCAAACAGAATTGCATTTGATCAGAACCAGTTTGGATAAAAACTTTACATTTCTTTGCACAGTCATTAAATGGAATTGCATTACATTTCACTACGCGAGCAGATTTGTTCAAGCAACTTCGTAGGCAGGTTTGCAGATGGGAAAGCAAGCAAGAAAGCACCGTTCTTGCCCATGTAAAAGGCTGCCGTTGAAGAACAAAGCAGTTTCTGCCCAGTTTCGAACTGGGGACCTTTCGCGTGTGAGGCGAACGTGATGACCACTACACTACAGAAACAAGCCGCAGCCGCCCGTCCGGCAGCTCAGGGGCATCCAGCACTGAAAGTTGAAGCCATTCTTCGTTTCACCTTTCTGTTTCCAATAGCTCGTTGTTGTCCAGCGTAATTGACATCTTCAAAACATTTAAAAAAAGACACGTGAAATTGATGATAAAACATAGACAAGGATGTGGTCAATGTTTGGACCGTAGGGCGAGGTGGACTAGGCTGGGACGACTTTCCCTGCAGCGTAACGACTGCGACATGATCTAATGGAAGGGTTGGAAACTGAGTATTTACGTGTTTTACCCAAGTTGGGGTGAGTTGAAAACTCGAGAGCATAGGTTTAAGGTGAGTGGGCTGAAATTGACAAAGGACCTGAGGCACATTTCCCACACAGAAGGTTGTGCGTGTATCGAATGAGCTACCAGAGGAAGCGGAGGAGGCTCAGAAAATTGCATGAGTTTCTGGATAGGATGGGTTGAGAGGGTTTGGGGCCAAATACTGGGGAACCGGACTTGTTTATATTTGGCTATGTACTGAGCATGGACGAGATACACCGAAGGATCTGTTTCCACGCGGTGTCCCCCAAAAACGTTGTGTTGCTTACACCTGCTTTAAAGGATTACTTTTTAGCGGAGCTTGCCGTCGCAGTCTGTGGCACAATCCTTTACTGTGTTCGATGCTCACGGGAAAGGTAGTATTGCGAAACACTGCAGAAAGGAACGACTTCCTTACTTTTGCTCCGACTGACCATACTCTGTGAAATTTTCCCAGATCCTCAGTTAAGGACTTTTGCAGCTGGAAGTTTCCTCAGAAACGCTGTTAACTCGTAAAGTATTGAGCGAATCGCAAAACAGAAAGCATTTAACACGGAACACAAACAAAGCTGGCATACCTAATGCATTTTCAGACACAGAGATGCATGAATGCTAAATGTGAGACAGTCCGAGGGCATGATTTATAAAGTAATCTCACAAATGGGAGAAATTCAACAACATATCACATCGAAATTCGTTGGAACGATTTTCCCATTGGCCGAAAAACCAAATAACGACGAGTCGAGTCACCCAGGGACTTTGTTTCACAACAGCGATGAAATACCGGTCTCCATTCGGTTCCAGTACAAGCTCAACTTGCCTGGAACAGCACAGCTGCTTGCGATTTTCTGCGCGGGAGGCGAACACGATCATGACAGACAGAGACACTTTGAAATATTCGGCACTATCCCACACCACAGTTAATTCCCCGGGAAGCAAAGCCATTTTACTTTTGTTTTCAACATCAATACAGTGGGGACAGAAACAGCATTTTAACAAGCTGCAGCGTTGGAGTTGATCTGCAGAAATGGCAGTGGTGGGATCCGAACCCACGCCCCTTTCGAGACTGGAACCTGGATCCAGCGCCTTAGACCGCTCGGCCACACTACCAGCCGGCCGCGCGCACCATTTTCTTGCGTTTCCAACTGTGCTCTCCTGCATAACAACAGATGCCAAGTCACATGAAAATGGTTCCATGATCCCTCTCCGACTCGCACAGCTGCTGGGATGTGCCCGTCTACAATATCAATTTCGCAGCAGATAATGAGAGCCCATCAATCCAGACAAAACTCAATGGTAAGCTGAGTCTATCTTCTCAGACTCCTTTCAGCTCCAAATGTATCTGTGAGAATATATGTTCGGTTATGATTTGGTCAAATAACCACGAGCTGCTTGACATTACTGCAATTTCGATTCTTGCTTTGCTAAATGATTTCACCCATTGCTTGAAACAGGGCAAGTTTCACGTTTACACGGAACATGAAGCACACCGGACTACAGGGAAAATGCACAAAGCCGTGTTCCACATCATACCGTGCAGCGTAATTTCAGTCACTGTGCCTGTTTTGCAGAAAAAGAGTCCCAAACAATGTACTCCACCCTAAAACCGGAGGTCGCATTCCTATTCGAGAACGACAGATTACATTGTGAGGATGCTCTGACCTCGGAGCCAGTTCTAGATGCCACTTTCCTTGCCTTTTACCATAACCGTGCAATTTGCTGCAGAGATGTTCACTCCTGGACATCAGCCACATGGATACCAACTGAGTCGGAAACCTGTGTGGGAATCGACGAGAAGCGACTCAATAAATTTTGCTCAATTCCATGGTGCTTATTAGAAATGCAGTTTCTGTTCACTTCAATCTAAAAGGCAGTTTCTCAACATAGTAACAAAGTCAAAAGGTAATTACCTCACCCCACCCCCACTCCGGAAGAGGTGCTAACTGCCCTTGATTGCTTTTTGTTCTCGATGTGAAGAGCTCTCACGCCTCTGAGTCACCTTCACGTGTCTGGTTGCTGAGTGAGTCACAAAGAAGGAGTTTCTCCAGAGCTGCAACTGCCTGACTTCCCCACTCGACTTCCCCGTTTACATTTTCCTGCTCCTCAGTGATTTCAAGAATACCAAATGGATGCGATGTCATTCTGTAACCTCTCTGTCGATTCCTCCGTTTCAGTTCCAACGTGGCTTAGGTCTCTGGCGCACCTTAATACTACCGACACCATGAAAGCACAGGTCCAGAGTTTCCTCTGAGAGTGTAATGTCTTTCATTGCTGTTGCTGATTGAAACAGCCACTCAAGTGCGAACTGCTCCAAAACATGATTCAGGACCTCTGGTGCCAATTCTCGTACGTTGAATAACGACAGACAGCTTCCAAACGAGGCCTTTCAGAGACGCCTTTGGGGGACATTTAACAGACAGACAAGTTCAGGAATCCGTGGTGCACTGTGACACCAGCGCATCAGCTTCTTACCTGTCTTTGAACCGAGCCGCCTGCGCAAGGAATGCAAATGCGGTACTGCTTTTCGTAGAAGAATCAGAAGGGGGTAACTACACTCTCAAACAGAATTGCATATGATCAGAACCAGTTTGGATAAAAACTTTACAATTCTTTGCACAGTCATTAAATGGAATTGCATTACATTTCACTACGCGAGCAGATTTGTTCAAGCAACTTCGAAGGCAGGTTTGCAGATGGGAAAGCAAGCAAGAAAGCACCGTTCTTGCCCATGTAAAAGGCTGCCGTTGAAGAACAAAGCAGTTTCTGCCCAGTTTCGAACTGGGGACCTTTCGCGTGTGAGGCGAACGTGATGACCACTACACTACAGAAACAAGCTGCAGCCGCCCGTCTGGCAGCTCAGGGGCATCCAGCACTGAAAGTTGAAACCATTCTTCGTTTCACCTTTCTGTTTCCAATAGCTCGTTGTTGTCCAGCGTAATTGACATCTTCAAAACATTAAAAAAAAGACACGTGAAATTGATGATAAAACATAGACAAGGATGTGGTCAATGTTTGGACCGTAGGGCGAGGTGGACTAGGCTGGGACGACTTTCCCTGCAGCGTAACGACTGCGACATGATCTAATGGAAGGGTTGGAAACTGAGTATTTACGTGTTTTACCCAAGTTGGGGTGAGTTGAAAACTCGAGAGCATAGGTTTAAGGTGAGTGGGCTGAAATTGACAAAGGACCTGAGGCACATTTCCCACACAGAAGGTTGTGCGTGTATCGACTGAGCTACCAGAGGAAGTGGAGGAGACTCAGAAAATTGCATGAGTTTCTGGATAGGATGGGTTGAGAGGGTTTGGGGCCAAATACTGGGGAACCGGACTTGTTTATATTTGGCTATGTGCTGAGCATGGACGAGATACACCGAAGGATCTGTTTCCACGCGGTGTCCCCCAAAAACGTTGTGTTGCTTACACCTGCTTTAAAGGATTACTTTTTAGCGGAGCTTGCCGTCGCAGTCTGTGGCACAATCCTTTACTGTGTTCGATGCTCACGGGAAAGGTAGTATTGCGAAACACTGCAGAAAGGAACGACTTCCTTACTTTTGCTCCGACTGACCATACTCTGTGAAATTTTCCCAGATCCTCAGTTAAGGACTTTTGCAGCTGGAAGTTTCCTCAGAAACGCTGTTAACTCGTAAAGTATTGAGCGAATCGCAAAACAGAAAGCATTTAACACGGAACACAAACAAAGCTGGCATACCTAATGCATTTTCAGACACAGAGATGCATGAATGCTAAATGTGAGACAGTCCGAGGGCATGATTTATAAAGTAATCTCACAAATGGGAGAAATTCAACAACATATCACATCGAAATTCGTTGGAACGATTTTCCCATTGGCCGAAAAACCAAATAACGACGAGTCGAGTCACCCAGGGACTTTGTTTCACAACAGCGATGAAATACCGGTCTCCATTCGGTTCCAGTACAAGCTCAACTTGCCTGGAACAGCACAGCTGCTTGCGATTTTCTGCGCGGGAGGCGAACACGATCATGACAGACAGAGACACTTTGAAATATTCGGCACTATCCCACACCACAGTTAATTCCCCGGGAAGCAACGCCATTTTACTTTTGTTTTCAACATCAATACAGTGGGGACAGAAACAGCATTTTAACAAGCTGCAGCGTTGGAGTTGATCTGCAGAAATGGCAGTGGTGGGATCCGAACCCACGCCCCTTTCGAGACTGGAACCTGGATCCAGCGCCTTAGACCGCTCGGCCACACTACCAGCCGGCCGCGCGCACCATTTTCTTGCGTTTCCAACTGTGCTCTCCTGCATAACAACAGATGCCAAGTCACATGAAAATGGTTCCATGATCCCTCTCCGACTCGCACAGCTGCTGGGATGTGCCCGTCTACAATATCAATTTCGCAGCAGATAATGAGAGCCCATCAATCCAGACAAAACTCAATGGTAAGCTGAGTCTATCTTCTCAGACTCCTTTCAGCTCCAAATGTATCTGTGAGAATATATGTTCGGTTATGATTTGGTCAAATAACCACGAGCTGCTTGACATTACTGCAATTTCGATTCTTGCTTTGCTAAATGATTTCACCCATTGCTTGAAACAGGGCAAGTTTCACGTTTACACGGAACATGAAGCACACCGGACTACAGGGAAAATGCACAAAGCCGTGTTCCACATCATACCGTGCAGCGTAATTTCAGTCACTGTGTCTGTTTTGCAGAAAAAGAGTCCCAAACAATGTTCCCCACCCTAAAACCGGAGGTCGCATTCCTATTCGAGAACGACAGATTACATTGTGAGGATGCTCTGACCTCGGAGCCAGTTCTAGATGCCACTTTCCTTGCCTTTTACCCTAACCGTGCAATTTGCTGCAGAGATGTTCACTCCTGGACATCAGCCACATGGATAGCAACTGAGTTGGAAACCTGTGTGGGAATCGACGAGAAGCGACTCAATAAATTTTGCTCAATTCCATGGTGCTTATTAGAAATGCAGTTTCTGTTCACTTCAATCTAAAAGGCAGTTTCTCAACATAGTAACAAAGTCAAAAGGTAATTACCTCACCCCACCCCCACTCCGGAAGAGGTGCTAACTGCCCTTGATTGCTTTTTGTTCTCGATGTGAAGAGCTCTCACGCCTCTGAGTCACCTTCACGTGTCTGGTTGCTGAGTGAGTCACAAAGAAGGAGTTTCTCCAGAGCTGCAACTGCCTGACTTCCCCACTCGACTTCCCCGTTTACATTTTCCTGCTCCTCAGTGATTTCAAGAATACCAAATGGATGCGATGTCATTCTGTAACCTCTCTGTCGATTCCTCCGTTTCAGTTCCAACGTGGCTTAGGTCTCTGGCGCACCTTAATACTACCGACACCATGAAAGCACAGGTCCAGAGTTTCCTCTGAGAGTGTAATGTCTTTCATTGCTGTTGCTGATTGAAACAGCCACTCAAGTGCGAACTGCTCCAAAACATGATTCAGGACCTCTGGTGCCAATTCTCGTACGTTGAATAACGACAGACAGCTTCCAAACGAGGCCTTTCAGAGACGCCTTTGGGGGACATTTAACAGACAGACAAGTTCAGGAATCCGTGGTGCACTGTGACACCAGCGCATCCGCTTCTTCCCTGTCTTTGAACCGAGCCGCCTGCGCAAGGAATGCAAATGCGGTACAGCTTTTCGTAGAAGAATCAGAAGGGGGTAACTACACTCTCAAACAGAATTGCATATGATCAGAACCAGTTTGGATAAAAACTTTACATTTCTTTGCACAGTCATTAAATGGAATTGCATTACATTTCACTACGCGAGCAGATTTGTTCAAGCAACTTCGAAGGCAGGTTTGCAGATGGGAAAGCAAGCAAGAAAGCACCGTTCTTGCCCATGTAAAAGGCTGCCGTTGAAGAACAAAGCAGTTTCTGCCCAGTTTCGAACTGGGGACCGTTCGCGTGTGATGCGAACGTGATGACCACTACACTACAGAAACAAGCCGCAGCCGCCCGTCCGGCAGCTCAGGGGCATCCAGCACTGAAAGTTGAAGCCATTCTTCGTTTCACCTTTCTGTTTCCAATAGCTCGTTGTTGTCCAGCGTAATTGACATCTTCAAAACATTTAAAAAAAGACACGTGAAATTGATGATAAAACATAGACAAGGATGTGGTCAATGTTTGGACCGTAGGGCGAGGTGGACTAGGCTGGGACGACTTTCCCTGCAGCGTAACGACTGCGACATGATCTAATGGAAGGGTTGGAAACTGAGTATTTACGTGTTTTACCCAAGTTGGGGTGAGTTGAAAACTCGAGAGCATAGGTTTAAGGTGAGTGGGCTGAAATTGACAAAGGACCTGAGGCACATTTCCCACACAGAATGTTGTGCGTGTATCGAATGAGCTACCAGAGGAAGCGGAGGAGGCTCAGAAAATTGCATGAGTTTCTGGATAGGATGGGTTGAGAGGGTTTGGGGCCAAATACTGGGGAAACGGACTTGTTTATATTTGGCTATGTGCTGAGCATGGACGAGATACACCGAAGGATCTGTTTCCACGCGGTGTCCCCCAAAAACGTTGTGTTGCTTACACCTGCTTTAAAGGATTACTTTTTAGCGGAGCTTGCCGTCGCAGTCTGTGGCACAATCCTTTACTGTGTTCGATGCTCACGGGAAAGGTAGTATTGCGAAACACTGCAGAAAGGAACGACTTCCTTACTTTTGCTCCGACTGACCATACTCTGTGAAATTTTCCCAGATCCTCAGTTAAGGACTTTTGCAGCTGGAAGTTTCCTCAGAAACGCTGTTAACTCGTAAAGTATTGAGCGAATCGCAAAACAGAAAGCATTTAACACGGAACACAAACAAAGCTGGCATACCTAATGCATTTTCAGACACAGAGATGCATGAATGCTAAATGTGAGACAGTCCGAGGGCATGATTTATAAAGTAATCTCACAAATGGGAGAAATTCAACAACATATCACATCGAAATTCGTTGGAACGATTTTCCCATTGGCCGAAAAACCAAATAACGACGAGTCGAGTCACCCAGGGACTTTGTTTCACAACAGCGATGAAATACCGGTCTCCATTCGGTTCCAGTACAAGCTCAACTTGCCTGGAACAGCACAGCTGCTTGCGATTTTCTGCGCGGGAGGCGAACACGATCATGACAGACAGAGACACTTTGAAATATTCGGCACTATCCCACACCACAGTTAATTCCCCGGGAAGCAAAGCCATTTTACTTTTGTTTTCAACATCAATACAGTGGGGACAGAAACAGCATTTTAACAAGCTGCAGCGTTGGAGTTGATCTGCAGAAATGGCAGTGGTGGGATCCGAACCCACGCCCCTTTCGAGACTGGAACCTGGATCCAGCGCCTTAGACCGCTCGGCCACACTACCAGCCGGCCGCGCGCACCATTTTCTTGCGTTTCCAACTGTGCTCTCCTGCATAACAACAGATGCCAAGTCACATGAAAATGGTTCCATGATCCCTCTCCGACTCGCACAGCTGCTGGGATGTGCCCGTCTACAATATCAATTTCGCAGCAGATAATGAGAGCCCATCAATCCAGACAAAACTCAATGGTAAGCTGAGTCTATCTTCTCAGACTCCTTTCAGCTCCAAATGTATCTGTGAGAATATATGTTCGGTTATGATTTGGTCAAATAACCACGAGCTGCTTGACATTACTGCAATTTCGATTCTTGCTTTGCTAAATGATTTCACCCATTGCTTGAAACAGGGCAAGTTTCACGTTTACACGGAACATGAAGCACACCGGACTACAGGGAAAATGCACAAAGCCGTGTTCCACATCATACCGTGCAGCGTAATTTCAGTCACTGTGCCTGTTTTGCAGAAAAAGAGTCCCAAACAATGTACTCCACCCTAAAACCGGAGGTCGCATTCCTATTCGAGAACGACAGATTACATTGTGAGGATGCTCTGACCTCGGAGCCAGTTCTAGATGCCACTTTCCTTGCCTTTTACCCTAACCGTGCAATTTGCTGCAGAGATGTTCACTCCTGGACATCAGCCACATGGATACCAACTGAGTCGGAAACCTGTGTGGGAATCGACGAGAAGCGACTCAATAAATTTTGCTCAATTCCATGGTGCTTATTAGAAATGCAGTTTCTGTTCACTTCAATCTAAAAGGCAGTTTCTCAACATAGTAACAAAGTCAAAAGGTAATTACCTCACCCCACCCCCACTCCGGAAGAGGTGCTAACTGCCCTTGATTGCTTTTTGTTCTCGATGTGAAGAGCTCTCACGCCTCTGAGTCACCTTCACGTGTCTGGTTGCTGAGTGAGTCACAAAGAAGGAGTTTCTCCAGAGCTGCAACTGCCTGACTTCCCCACTCGACTTCCCCGTTTACATTTTCCTGCTCCTCAGTGATTTCAAGAATACCAAATGGATGCGATGTCATTCTGTAACCTCTCTGTCGATTCCTCCGTTTCAGTTCCAACGTGGCTTAGGTCTCTGGCGCACCTTAATACTACCGACACCATGAAAGCACAGGTCCAGAGTTTCCTCTGAGAGTGTAATGTCTTTCATTGCTGTTGCTGATTGAAACAGCCACTCAAGTGCGAACTGCTCCAAAACATGATTCAGGACCTCTGGTGCCAATTCTCGTACGTTGAATAACGACAGACAGCTTCCAAACGAGGCCTTTCAGAGACGCCTTTGGGGGACATTTAACAGACAGACAAGTTCAGGAATCCGTGGTGCACTGTGACACCAGCGCATCAGCTTCTTCCCTGTCTTTGAACCGAGCCGCCTGCGCAAGGAATGCAAATGCGGTACTGCTTTTCGTAGAAGAATCAGAAGGGGGTAACTACACTCTCAAACAGAATTGCATATGATCAGAACCAGTTTGGATAAAAACTTTACATTTCTTTGCACAGTCATTAAATGGAATTGCATTACATTTCACTACGCGAGCAGATTTGTTCAAGCAACTTCGAAGGCAGGTTTGCAGATGGGAAAGCAAGCAAGAAAGCACCGTTCTTGCCCATGTAAAAGGCTGCCGTTGAAGAACAAAGCAGTTTCTGCCCAGTTTCGAACTGGGGACCTTTCGCGTGTGAGGCGAACGTGATGACCACTACACTACAGAAACAAGCCGCAGCCGCCCGCCCGGCAGCTCAGGGGCATCCAGCACTGAAAGTTGAAGCCATTCTTCGTTTCACCTTTCTGTTTCCAATAGCTCGTTGTTGTCCAGCGTAATTGACATCTTCAAAACATTTTAAAAAAGACACGTGAAATTGATGATAAAACATAGACAAGGATGTGGTCAATGTTTGGACCGTAGGGCGAGGTGGACTAGGCTGGGACGACTTTCCCTGCAGCGTAACGACTGCGACATGATCTAATGGAAGGGTTGGAAACTGAGTATTTACGTGTTTTACCCAAGTTGGGGTGAGTTGAAAACTCGAGAGCATAGGTTTAAGGTGAGTGGGCTGAAATTGACAAAGGACCTGAGGCACATTTCCCACACAGAATGTTGTGCGTGTATCGAATGAGCTACCAGAGGAAGCGGAGGAGGCTCAGAAAATTGCATGAGTTTCTGGATAGGATGGGTTGAGAGGGTTTGGGGCCAAATACTGGGGAAACGGACTTGTTTATATTTGGCTATGTGCTGAGCATGGACGAGATACACCGAAGGATCTGTTTCCACGCGGTGTCCCCCAAAAACGTTGTGTTGCTTACACCTGCTTTAAAGGATTACTTTTTAGCGGAGCTTGCCGTCGCAGTCTGTGGCACAATCCTTTACTGTGTTCGATGCTCACGGGAAAGGTAGTATTGCGAAACACTGCAGAAAGGAACGACTTCCTTACTTTTGCTCCGACTGACCATACTCTGTGAAATTTTCCCAGATCCTCAGTTAAGGACTTTTGCAGCTGGAAGTTTCCTCAGAAACGCTGTTAACTCGTAAAGTATTGAGCGAATCGCAAAACAGAAAGCATTTAACACGGAACACAAACAAAGCTGGCATACCTAATGCATTTTCAGACACAGAGATGCATGAATGCTAAATGTGAGACAGTCCGAGGGCATGATTTATAAAGTAATCTCACAAATGGGAGAAATTCAACAACATATCACATCGAAATTCGTTGGAACGATTTTCCCATTGGCCGAAAAACCAAATAACGACGAGTCGAGTCACCCCAGGACTTTGTTTCACAACAGCGATGAAATACCGGTCTCCATTCGGTTCCAGTACAAGCTCAACTTGCCTGGAACAGCACAGCTGCTTGCGATTTTCTGCGCGGGAGGCGAACACGATCATGACAGACAGAGACACTTTGAAATATTCGGCACTATCCCACACCACAGTTAATTCCCCGGGAAGCAAAGCCATTTTACTTTTGTTTTCAACATCAATACAGTGGGGACAGAAACAGCATTTTAACAAGCTGCAGCGTTGGAGTTGATCTGCAGAAATGGCAGTGGTGGGATCCGAACCCACGCCCCTTTCGAGACTGGAACCTGGATCCAGCGCCTTAGACCGCTCGGCCACACTACCAGCCGGCCGCGCGCACCATTTTCTTGCGTTTCCAACTGTGCTCTCCTGCATAACAACAGATGCCAAGTCACATGAAAATGGTTCCATGATCCCTCTCCGACTCGCACAGCTGCTGGGATGTGCCCGTCTACAATATCAATTTCGCAGCAGATAATGAGAGCCCATCAATCCAGACAAAACTCAATGGTAAGCTGAGTCTATCTTCTCAGACTCCTTTCAGCTCCAAATGTATCTGTGAGAATATATGTTCGGTTATGATTTGGTCAAATAACCACGAGCTGCTTGACATTACTGCAATTTCGATTCTTGCTTTGCTAAATGATTTCACCCATTGCTTGAAACAGGGCAAGTTTCACGTTTACACGGAACATGAAGCACACCGGACTACAGGGAAAATGCACAAAGCCGTGTTCCACATCATACCGTGCAGCGTAATTTCAGTCACTGTGCCTGTTTTGCAGAAAAAGAGTCCCAAACAATGTACTCCACCCTAAAACCGGAGGTCGCATTCCTATTCGAGAACGACAGATTACATTGTGAGGATGCTCTGACCTCGGAGCCAGTTCTAGATGCCACTTTCCTTGCCTTTTACCCTAACCGTGCAATTTGCTGCAGAGATGTTCACTCCTGGACATCAGCCACATGGATACCAACTGAGTCGGAAACCTGTGTGGGAATCGACGAGAAGCGACTCAATAAATTTTGCTCAATTCCATGGTGCTTATTAGAAATGCAGTTTCTGTTCACTTCAATCTAAAAGGCAGTTTCTCAACATAGTAACAAAGTCAAAAGGTAATTACCTCACCCCACCCCCACTCCGGAAGAGGTGCTAACTGCCCTTGATTGCTTTTTGTTCTCGATGTGAAGAGCTCTCACGCCTCTGAGTCACCTTCACGTGTCTGGTTGCTGAGTGAGTCACAAAGAAGGAGTTTCTCCAGAGCTGCAACTGCCTGACTTCCCCACTCGACTTCCCCGTTTACATTTTCCTGCTCCTCAGTGATTTCAAGAATACCAAATGGATGCGATGTCATTCTGTAACCTCTCTGTCGATTCCTCCGTTTCAGTTCCAACGTGGCTTAGGTCTCTGGCGCACCTTAATACTAGCGACACCATGAAAGCACAGGTCCAGAGTTTCCTCTGAGAGTGTAATGTCTTTCATTGCTGTTGCTGATTGAAACAGCCACTCAAGTGCGAACTGCTCCAAAACATGATTCAGGACCTCTGGTGCCAATTCTCGTACGTTGAATAACGACAGACAGCTTCCAAACGAGGCCTTTCAGAGACGCCTTTGGGGGACATTTAACAGACAGACAAGTTCAGGAATCCGTGGTGCACTGTGACACCAGCGCATCAGCTTCTTCCCTGTCTTTGAACCGAGCCGCCTGCGCAAGGAATGCAAATGCGGTACTGCTTTTCGTAGAAGAATCAGAAGGGGGTAACTACACTCTCAAACAGAATTGCATATGATCAGAACCAGTTTGGATAAAAACTTTACAATTCTTTGCACAGTCATTAAATGGAATTGCATTACATTTCACTACGCGAGCAGATTTAGAACATAGAACATAGAACATAGAACATAGAACATAGAACATAGAACATAGAACAATACAGCACAGAACAGGCCCTTCGGCCCACGATGTTGTGCCGAACTTCTATCCTAGATTAAGCACCCATCCATGTACCTATCCAAATGCCGCTTAAAGGTCGCCAATGAATCTGACTCTACCACTCCCACGGGCAGCGCATTCCATGCCCCCACCACTCTCTGGGTGAAGAACCCACCCCTGACATCTCCCCTATACCTTCCACCCTTCACCTTAAATTTATGTCCCCTTGTAACACTCTGTTGTACCCGGGGAAAAAGTTTCTGACTGTCTACTCTATCTATTCCTCTGATCATCTTATAAACCTCTATCAAGTCACCCCTCATCCTTCGCCGTTCCAACGAGAAAAGGCCGAGAACTCTCAACCTATCCTCGTATGACCTACTCTCCATTCCAGGCAACATCCTGGTAAATCTTCTCTGCACCCTCTCCAAAGCTTCCACATCTTTCCTAAAGTGAGGCGACCAGAACTGCACACAGTACTCCAAATGTGGCCTAACCAAAGTCCTGTACAGCTGCAACATCACCTCACGACTCTTGAATTCAATCCCTCTGCTAATGAACGATAATACTCCATAGGCCTTCTTACAAACTCTATCCACCTGAGTGGCAACCTTCAAAGATCTATGTACATAGACCCCAAGATCCCTCTGTTCCTCCACCTGACCAAGAACCCTACCATTAACCCTGTATTCCGCATTCTTATTTGTTCTTCCAAAATGGACAACTTCACACTTGGCAGGGTTGAACTCCATCTGCCACTCCTCAGCCCAGCTCTGCATCATATCTAAGTCCCTCTGCAGCCGACAACAGCCCTCCTCACTGTCCACAACTCCACCTATCTTTGTATCATCTGCAAATTTACTGACCCACCCTTCGACTCCCTCATCTAAGTCATTAATAAAAATTACAAACAGCAGAGGGCCCAGAACTGATCCCTGCGGAACTCCACTTGTAACTGGACTCCATGCTGAATATTTACCATCTACCACCACTCTCTGACTTCGACCGGTTATCCAGTTTTCTATCCAATTGGCCAAATTTCCCTCTATCCCATGCCTCCTGACTTTCCGCATAAGCCTACCATGGGGAACCTTATCAAATGCCTTACTAAAATCCATGTACACTACATCCACTGCTCTACCCTCATCCACATGCTTGGTCACCTCCTCGAAGAATTCAATAAGACTTGTAAGGCAAGACCTACCCTTCACAAATCCGTGCTGGCTGTCCCTAATCAAGCAGTGCCGTTCCAGATACTCGTAAATCCTATCCCTCAGTACCCTTTCCATTACTTTGCCTACCACAGAAGTAAGACTAACTGGCCTGTAATTCCCGGGGTTATCCCTATTCCCTTTTTTGAACAGGGGCACAACATTCGCTACTCTCCAGTCCCCTGGTACCACCCCCGTTGCCAGTGAAGACGAGAAGATCATTGCCAACGGTACTGCAATTTCCTCTCTTGCTTCCCACATAATCCTAGGATATATCCCGTCAGGCCCGGGGGACTTGTCTATCCTCAAGTTGTTCAAAATGTCCAACACATCTTCCTTCCTAACAGATATCTCTTCTAGCTTATCAGTCCGTTTCACACTCTCCTCTTCAACAATACAGTCCCTCTCGTTCGTAAATACTGAAGAGAAGTACTTGTTCAAGACCTCTCCTATCTCTTCCGACTCAATACACAGTCTCCCACCACTGTCTTTGATCGGACCTACCCTCGTTCTCGTCATTCTCAGGTTTCTCACATACGCATAGAATGCCTTGGGGTTATCCTTGATCCTATCCGCCAGGGATTTTTCATGCCCTCTCTTAGCTCTCCTAATCCCTTTCTTCAGGTCCCTTCTGGCTATCCTGTATCCCTCCACTGCTCTGTCTGAACCTTGTTTCCTCAACCTTATGTAAGCCTCCTTCTTCCTCTTTACTAGACATTCAACCTCCCTCGTCAACCAAGGCTCCCTCACACGACCATTTCTTTCCTGCCTGATCGGTACATACATATCAAGGACACGTCGTATCTGCTCCTTGAAAAAGTCCCACATTTCCACCACATCCTTCCCTGACAGCCTATGCTCCCAACGTATGCTCCTCAAATCCTGTCTTACAGCATCGTAATTTCCCTTCCCCCAATTGTAAAAACTTCCTTGTTGTGTGCACCTATCCCTCTCCATAACCAAGGTGAAAGTGACAGAATTGTGGTCGCCATCACCAAAATGTTCACCCACTAACAAGCCCACCACTTGTCCCGGTTCGTTACCGAGTACCAAATCCAATATGGCCTCCCCTCTGGTTGGACAATCTACATACTGCGTTAGAAAAGCTTCCTGGACACACTGCACAAACACCGCCCCATCCAATCTACTTGATCTAAAGAGCTTCCAATCAATATTTGGGAAGTTGAAGTCGCCCATGACTACGACCCTGTGGCTTCTGCACCTTTCCAAAATCTGTTTCCCAATCTGTTTCTCCACATCTTTGCTGCTATTGGGGGGCCTATAATAAACACCCAACAAGGTGACTGCACCTTTCCTATTTCTGACTTCAGCCCATACTACCTCCAGAGGCAGATCGCCCTCAAACTTCCTTTCTGCAGCCGTTATACCATTTCTAATTAGCAATGCCACCCCCCCTCCTTTTTTACCACCCTCCCTAATCTTACTGAAACATCTGTAACCAGGAACCTCCAACAGCCATTCCTGTCCCTCATCTATCCATGTTTCCGTGATGGCTACAACATCGTAGTCCCAGGTACCGATCCATGCCTTAAGTTCACCCACCTTATTTCTGATACTCCTTGCATTGAAGTATACGCACTTGAGCCCATCTCTGTGTCCGTAAGTAGTCCCTGTCAGTGCTACCTTCTCCACAGCCTCCCTACAGTCTTGGACATCCTGACACACAGCTAGCTTACTTGCTGGACTACAAGTCCGGATCCCATCCCCCTGCCAAATTAGTTTAAACCCCCCCGAAGAGTGCTAGCAAACCTACCCCCCAGGATATTGGTGCCCTTCTGGTTCAGGTGCAACCCGTCCTGTTTATACAGGTCCCACCTTCCCCAGAATGCAGTCCAATTGTCCAAATATCTGAAGCCCTCCCTCCTACACCATCCTTGCAGCCACGTGTTCAACTGCACTCTCTCCCTATTCTTTGCCTCTCTGTCACGTGGCACCGGCAACAACCCAGAGATGACGAGCAAGTTCAAGCAACTTCGAAGGCAGGTTTGCAGATGGGAAAGCAAGCAAGAAAGCACCGTTCTTGCCCATGTAAAAGGCTGCCGTTGAAGAACAAAGCAGTTTCTGCCCAGTTTCGAACTGGGGACCTTTCGCGTGTGAGGCGAACGTGATGACCACTACACTACAGAAACAAGCTGCAGCCGCCCGTCTGGCAGCTCAGGGGCATCCAGCACTGAAAGTTGAAACCATTCTTCGTTTCACCTTTCTGTTTCCAATAGCTCGTTGTTGTCCAGCGTAATTGACATCTTCAAAACATTAAAAAAAAGACACGTGAAATTGATGATAAAACATAGACAAGGATGTGGTCAATGTTTGGACCGTAGGGCGAGGTGGACTAGGCTGGGACGACTTTCCCTGCAGCGTAACGACTGCGACATGATCTAATGGAAGGGTTGGAAACTGAGTATTTACGTGTTTTACCCAAGTTGGGGTGAGTTGAAAACTCGAGAGCATAGGTTTAAGGTGAGTGGGCTGAAATTGACAAAGGACCTGAGGCACATTTCCCACACAGAAGGTTGTGCGTGTATCGAATGAGCTACCAGAGGAAGTGGAGGAGACTCAGAAAATTGCATGAGTTTCTGGATAGGATGGGTTGAGAGGGTTTGGGGCCAAATACTGGGGAACCGGACTTGTTTATATTTGGCTATGTGCTGAGCATGGACGAGATACACCGAAGGATCTGTTTCCACGCGGTGTCCCCCAAAAACGTTGTGTTGCTTACACCTGCTTTAAAGGATTACTTTTTAGCGGAGCTTGCCGTCGCAGTCTGTGGCACAATCCTTTACTGTGTTCGATGCTCACGGGAAAGGTAGTATTGCGAAACACTGCAGAAAGGAACGACTTCCTTACTTTTGCTCCGACTGACCATATTCTGTGAAATTTTCCCAGATCCTCAGTTAAGGACTTTTGCAGCTGGAAGTTTCCTCAGAAACGCTGTTAACTCGTAAAGTATTGAGCGAATCGCAAAACAGAAAGCATTTAACACGGAACACAAACAAAGCTGGCATACCTAATGCATTTTCAGACACAGAGATGCATGAATGCTAAATGTGAGACAGTCCGAGGGCATGATTTATAAAGTAATCTCACAAATGGGAGAAATTCAACAACATATCACATCGAAATTCGTTGGAACGATTTTCCCATTGGCCGAAAAACCAAATAACGACGAGTCGAGTCACCCAGGGACTTTGTTTCACAACAGCGATGAAATACCGGTCTCCATTCGGTTCCAGTACAAGCTCAACTTGCCTGGAACAGCACAGCTGCTTGCGATTTTCTGCGCGGGAGGCGAACACGATCATGACAGACAGAGACACTTTGAAATATTCGGCACTATCCCACACCACAGTTAATTCCCCGGGAAGCAACGCCATTTTACTTTTGTTTTCAACATCAATACAGTGGGGACAGAAACAGCATTTTAACAAGCTGCAGCGTTGGAGTTGATCTGCAGAAATGGCAGTGGTGGGATCCGAACCCACGCCCCTTTCGAGACTGGAACCTGGATCCAGCGCCTTAGACCGCTCGGCCACACTACCAGCCGGCCGCGCGCACCATTTTCTTGCGTTTCCAACTGTGCTCTCCTGCATAACAACAGATGCCAAGTCACATGAAAATGGTTCCATGATCCCTCTCCGACTCGCACAGCTGCTGGGATGTGCCCGTCTACAATATCAATTTCGCAGCAGATAATGAGAGCCCATCAATCCAGACAAAACTCAATGGTAAGCTGAGTCTATCTTCTCAGACTCCTTTCAGCTCCAAATGTATCTGTGAGAATATATGTTCGGTTATGATTTGGTCAAATAACCACGAGCTGCTTGACATTACTGCAATTTCGATTCTTGCTTTGCTAAATGATTTCACCCATTGCTTGAAACAGGGCAAGTTTCACGTTTACACGGAACATGAAGCACACCGGACTACAGGGAAAATGCACAAAGCCGTGTTCCACATCATACCGTGCAGCGTAATTTCAGTCACTGTGTCTGTTTTGCAGAAAAAGAGTCCCAAACAATGTTCCCCACCCTAAAACCGGAGGTCGCATTCCTATTCGAGAACGACAGATTACATTGTGAGGATGCTCTGACCTCGGAGCCAGTTCTAGATGCCACTTTCCTTGCCTTTTACCCTAACCGTGCAATTTGCTGCAGAGATGTTCACTCCTGGACATCAGCCACATGGATAGCAACTGAGTTGGAAACCTGTGTGGGAATCGACGAGAAGCGACTCAATAAATTTTGCTCAATTCCATGGTGCTTATTAGAAATGCAGTTTCTGTTCACTTCAATCTAAAAGGCAGTTTCTCAACATAGTAACAAAGTCAAAAGGTAATTACCTCACCCCACCCCCACTCCGGAAGAGGTGCTAACTGCCCTTGATTGCTTTTTGTTCTCGATGTGAAGAGCTCTCACGCCTCTGAGTCACCTTCACGTGTCTGGTTGCTGAGTGAGTCACAAAGAAGGAGTTTCTCCAGAGCTGCAACTGCCTGACTTCCCCACTCGACTTCCCCGTTTACATTTTCCTGCTCCTCAGTGATTTCAAGAATACCAAATGGATGCGATGTCATTCTGTAACCTCTCTGTCGATTCCTCCGTTTCAGTTCCAACGTGGCTTAGGTCTCTGGCGCACCTTAATACTACCGACACCATGAAAGCACAGGTCCAGAGTTTCCTCTGAGAGTGTAATGTCTTTCATTGCTGTTGCTGATTGAAACAGCCACTCAAGTGCGAACTGCTCCAAAACATGATTCAGGACCTCTGGTGCCAATTCTCGTACGTTGAATAACGACAGACAGCTTCCAAACGAGGCCTTTCAGAGACGCCTTTGGGGGACATTTAACAGACAGACAAGTTCAGGAATCCGTGGTGCACTGTGACACCAGCGCATCCGCTTCTTCCCTGTCTTTGAACCGAGCCGCCTGCGCAAGGAATGCAAATGCGGTACAGCTTTTCGTAGAAGAATCAGAAGGGGGTAACTACACTCTCAAACAGAATTGCATATGATCAGAACCAGTTTGGATAAAAACTTTACATTTCTTTGCACAGTCATTAAATGGAATTGCATTACATTTCACTACGCGAGCAGATTTGTTCAAGCAACTTCGAAGGCAGGTTTGCAGATGGGAAAGCAAGCAAGAAAGCACCGTTCTTGCCCATGTAAAAGGCTGCCGTTGAAGAACAAAGCAGTTTCTGCCCAGTTTCGAACTGGGGACCGTTCGCGTGTGAGGCGAACGTGATGACCACTACACTACAGAAACAAGCCGCAGCCGCCCGTCCGGCAGCTCAGGGGCATCCAGCACTGAAAGTTGAAGCCATTCTTCGTTTCACCTTTCTGTTTCCAATAGCTCGTTGTTGTCCAGCGTAATTGACATCTTCAAAACATTTAAAAAAAGACACGTGAAATTGATGATAAAACATAGACAAGGATGTGGTCAATGTTTGGACCGTAGGGCGAGGTGGACTAGGCTGGGACGACTTTCCCTGCAGCGTAACGACTGCGACATGATCTAATGGAAGGGTTGGAAACTGAGTATTTACGTGTTTTACCCAAGTTGGGGTGAGTTGAAAACTCGAGAGCATAGGTTTAAGGTGAGTGGGCTGAAATTGACAAAGGACCTGAGGCACATTTCCCACACAGAATGTTGTGCGTGTATCGAATGAGCTACCAGAGGAAGCGGAGGAGGCTCAGAAAATTGCATGAGTTTCTGGATAGGATGGGTTGAGAGGGTTTGGGGCCAAATACTGGGGAAACGGACTTGTTTATATTTGGCTATGTGCTGAGCATGGACGAGATACACCGAAGGATCTGTTTCCACGCGGTGTCCCCCAAAAACGTTGTGTTGCTTACACCTGCTTTAAAGGATTACTTTTTAGCGGAGCTTGCCGTCGCAGTCTGTGGCACAATCCTTTACTGTGTTCGATGCTCACGGGAAAGGTAGTATTGCGAAACACTGCAGAAAGGAACGACTTCCTTACTTTTGCTCCGACTGACCATACTCTGTGAAATTTTCCCAGATCCTCAGTTAAGGACTTTTGCAGCTGGAAGTTTCCTCAGAAACGCTGTTAACTCGTAAAGTATTGAGCGAATCGCAAAACAGAAAGCATTTAACACGGAAGACAAACAAAGCTGGCATACCTAATGCATTTTCAGACACAGAGATGCATGAATGCTAAATGTGAGACAGTCCGAGGGCATGATTTATAAAGTAATCTCACAAATGGGAGAAATTCAACAACATATCACATCGAAATTCGTTGGAACGATTTTCCCATTGGCCGAAAAACCAAATAACGACGAGTCGAGTCACCCAGGGACTTTGTTTCACAACAGCGATGAAATACCGGTCTCCATTCGGTTCCAGTACAAGCTCAACTTGCCTGGAACAGCACAGCTGCTTGCGATTTTCTGCGCGGGAGGCGAACACGATCATGACAGACAGAGACACTTTGAAATATTCGGCACTATCCCACACCACAGTTAATTCCCCGGGAAGCAACGCCATTTTACTTTTGTTTTCAACATCAATACAGTGGGGACAGAAACAGCATTTTAACAAGCTGCAGCGTTGGAGTTGATCTGCAGAAATGGCAGTGGTGGGATCCGAACCCACGCCCCTTTCGAGACTGGAACCTGGATCCAGCGCCTTAGACCGCTCGGCCACACTACCAGCCGGCCGCGCGCACCATTTTCTTGCGTTTCCAACTGTGCTCTCCTGCATAACAACAGATGCCAAGTCACATGAAAATGGTTCCATGATCCCTCTCCGACTCGCACAGCTGCTGGGATGTGCCCGTCTACAATATCAATTTCGCAGCAGATAATGAGAGCCCATCAATCCAGACAAAACTCAATGGTAAGCTGAGTCTATCTTCTCAGACTCCTTTCAGCTCCAAATGTATCTGTGAGAATATATGTTCGGTTATGATTTGGTCAAATAACCACGAGCTGCTTGACATTACTGCAATTTCGATTCTTGCTTTGCTAAATGATTTCACCCATTGCTTGAAACAGGGCAAGTTTCACGTTTACACGGAACATGAAGCACACCGGACTACAGGGAAAATGCACAAAGCCGTGTTCCACATCATACCGTGCAGCGTAATTTCAGTCACTGTGCCTGTTTTGCAGAAAAAGAGTCCCAAACAATGTACTCCACCCTAAAACCGGAGGTCGCATTCCTATTCGAGAACGACAGATTACATTGTGAGGATGCTCTGACCTCGGAGCCAGTTCTAGATGCCACTTTCCTTGCCTTTTACCCTAACCGTGCAATTTGCTGCAGAGATGTTCACTCCTGGACATCAGCCACATGGATACCAACTGAGTCGGAAACCTGTGTGGGAATCGACGAGAAGCGACTCAATAAATTTTGCTCAATTCCATGGTGCTTATTAGAAATGCAGTTTCTGTTCACTTCAATCTAAAAGGCAGTTTCTCAACATAGTAACAAAGTCAAAAGGTAATTACCTCACCCCACCCCCACTCCGGAAGAGGTGCTAACTGCCCTTGATTGCTTTTTGTTCTCGATGTGAAGAGCTCTCACGCCTCTGAGTCACCTTCACGTGTCTGGTTGCTGAGTGAGTCACAAAGAAGGAGTTTCTCCAGAGCTGCAACTGCCTGACTTCCCCACTCGACTTCCCCGTTTACATTTTCCTGCTCCTCAGTGATTTCAAGAATACCAAATGGATGCGATGTCATTCTGTAACCTCTCTGTCGATTCCTCCGTTTCAGTTCCAACGTGGCTTAGGTCTCTGGCGCACCTTAATACTAGCGACACCATGAAAGCACAGGTCCAGAGTTTCCTCTGAGAGTGTAATGTCTTTCATTGCTGTTGCTGATTGAAACAGCCACTCAAGTGCGAACTGCTCCAAAACATGATTCAGGACCTCTGGTGCCAATTCTCGTACGTTGAATAACGACAGACAGCTTCCAAACGAGGCCTTTCAGAGACGCCTTTGGGGGACATTTAACAGACAGACAAGTTCAGGAATCCGTGGTGCACTGTGACACCAGCGCATCAGCTTCTTCCCTGTCTTTGAACCGAGCCGCCTGCGCAAGGAATGCAAATGCGGTACTGCTTTTCGTAGAAGAATCAGAAGGGGGTAACTACACTCTCAAACAGAATTGCATATGATCAGAACCAGTTTGGATAAAAACTTTACAATTCTTTGCACAGTCATTAAATGGAATTGCATTACATTTCACTACGCGAGCAGATTTGTTCAAGCAACTTCGAAGGCAGGTTTGCAGATGGGAAAGCAAGCAAGAAAGCACCGTTCTTGCCCATGTAAAAGGCTGCCGTTGAAGAACAAAGCAGTTTCTGCCCAGTTTCGAACTGGGGACCTTTCGCGTGTGAGGCGAACGTGATGACCACTACACTACAGAAACAAGCCGCAGCCGCCCGTCCGGCAGCTCAGGGGCATCCAGCACTGAAAGTTGAAGCCATTCTTCGTTTCACCTTTCTGTTTCCAATAGCTCGTTGTTGTCCAGCGTAATTGACATCTTCAAAACATTTAAAAAAAGACACGTGAAATTGATGATAAAACATAGACAAGGATGTGGTCAATGTTTGGACCGTAGGGCGAGGTGGACTAGGCTGGGACGACTTTCCCTGCAGCGTAACGACTGCGACATGATCTAATGGAAGGGTTGGAAACTGAGTATTTACGTGTTTTACCCAAGTTGGGGTGAGTTGAAAACTCGAGAGCATAGGTTTAAGGTGAGTGGGCTGAAATTGACAAAGGACCTGAGGCACATTTCCCACACAGAAGGTTGTGCATGTATCGAATGAGCTACCAGAGGAAGCGGAGGAGGCTCAGAAAATTGCATGAGTTTCTGGATAGGATGGGTTGAGAGGGTTTGGGGCCAAATACTGGGGAACCGGACTTGTTTATATTTGGCTATGTGCTGAGCATGGACGAGATACACCGAAGGATCTGTTTCCACGCGGTGTCCCCCAAAAACGTTGTGTTGCTTACACCTGCTTTAAAGGATTACTTTTTAGCGGAGCTTGCCGTCGCAGTCTGTGGCACAATCCTTTACTGTGTTCGATGCTCACGGGAAAGGTAGTATTGCGAAACACTGCAGAAAGGAACGACTTCCTTACTTTTGCTCCGACTGACCATATTCTGTGAAATTTTCCCAGATCCTCAGTTAAGGACTTTTGCAGCTGGAAGTTTCCTCAGAAACGCTGTTAACTCGTAAAGTATTGAGCGAATCGCAAAACAGAAAGCATTTAACACGGAACACAAACAAAGCTGGCATACCTAATGCATTTTCAGACACAGAGATGCATGAATGCTAAATGTGAGACAGTCCGAGGGCATGATTTATAAAGTAATCTCACAAATGGGAGAAATTCAACAACATATCACATCGAAATTCGTTGGAACGATTTTCCCATTGGCCGAAAAACCAAATAACGACGAGTCGAGTCACCCAGGGACTTTGTTTCACAACAGCGATGAAATACCGGTCTCCATTCGGTTCCAGTACAAGCTCAACTTGCCTGGAACAGCACAGCTGCTTGCGATTTTCTGCGCGGGAGGCGAACACGATCATGACAGACAGAGACACTTTGAAATATTCGGCACTATCCCACACCACAGTTAATTCCCCGGGAAGCAAAGCCATTTTACTTTTGTTTTCAACATCAATACAGTGGGGACAGAAACAGCATTTTAACAAGCTGCAGCGTTGGAGTTGATCTGCAGAAATGGCAGTGGTGGGATCCGAACCCACGCCCCTTTCGAGACTGGAACCTGGATCCAGCGCCTTAGACCGCTCGGCCACACTACCAGCCGGCCACGCGCACCATTTTCTTGCGTTTCCAACTGTGCTCTCCTGCATAACAACAGTTGCCAAGTCACATGAAAATGGTTCCATGATCCCTCTCCGACTCGCACAGCTGCTGGGATGTGCCCGTCTACAATATCAATTTCGCAGCAGATAATGAGAGCCCATCAATCCAGACAAAACTCAATGGTAAGCTGAGTCTATCTTCTCAGACTCCTTTCAGCTCCAAATGTATCTGTGAGAATATATGTTCGGTTATGATTTGGTCAAATAACCACGAGCTGCTTGACATTACTGCAATTTCGATTCTTGCTTTGCTAAATGATTTCACCCATTGCTTGAAACAGGGCAAGTTTCACGTTTACACGGAACATGAAGCACACCGGACTACAGGGAAAATGCACAAAGCCGTGTTCCACATCATACCGTGCAGCGTAATTTCAGTCACTGTGCCTGTTTTGCAGAAAAAGAGTCCCAAACAATGTACTCCACCCTAAAACCGGAGGTCGCATTCCTATTCGAGAACGACAGATTACATTGTGAGGATGCTCTGACCTCGGAGCCAGTTCTAGATGCCACTTTCCTTGCCTTTTACCCTAACCGTGCAATTTGCTGCAGAGATGTTCACTCCTGGACATCAGCCACATGGATACCAACTGAGTCGGAAACCTGTGTGGGAATCGACGAGAAGCGACTCAATAAATTTTGCTCAATTCCATGGTGCTTATTAGAAATGCAGTTTCTGTTCACTTCAATCTAAAAGGCAGTTTCTCAACATAGTAACAAAGTCAAAAGGTAATTACCTCACCCCACCCCCACTCCGGAAGAGGTGCTAACTGCCCTTGATTGCTTTTTGTTCTCGATGTGAAGAGCTCTCACGCCTCTGAGTCACCTTCACGTGTCTGGTTGCTGAGTGAGTCACAAAGAAGGAGTTTCTCCAGAGCTGCAACTGCCTGACTTCCCCACTCGACTTCCCCGTTTACATTTTCCTGCTCCTCAGTGATTTCAAGAATACCAAATGGATGCGATGTCATTCTGTAACCTCTCTGTCGATTCCTCCGTTTCAGTTCCAACGTGGCTTAGGTCTCTGGCGCACCTTAATACTAGCGACACCATGAAAGCACAGGTCCAGAGTTTCCTCTGAGAGTGTAATGTCTTTCATTGCTGTTGCTGATTGAAACAGCCACTCAAGTGCGAACTGCTCCAAAACATGATTCAGGACCTCTGGTGCCAATTCTCGTACGTTGAATAACGACAGACAGCTTCCAAACGAGGCCTTTCAGAGACGCCTTTGGGGGACATTTGACAGACAGACAAGTTCAGGAATCCGTGGTGCACTGTGACACCAGCGCATCAGCTTCTTCCCTGTCTTTGAACCGAGCCGCCTGCGCAAGGAATGCAAATGCGGTACTGCTTTTCGTAGAAGAATCAGAAGGGGGTAACTACACTCTCAAACAGAATTGCATATGATCAGAACCAGTTTGGATAAAAACTTTACAATTCTTTGCACAGTCATTAAATGGAATTGCATTACATTTCACTACGCGAGCAGATTTGTTCAAGCAACTTCGAAGGCAGGTTTGCAGATGGGAAAGCAAGCAAGAAAGCACCGTTCTTGCCCATGTAAAAGGCTGCCGTTGAAGAACAAAGCAGTTTCTGCCCAGTTTCGAACTGGGGACCTTTCGCGTGTGAGGCGAACGTGATGACCACTACACTACAGAAACAAGCCGCAGCCGCCCGTCCGGCAGCTCAGGGGCATCCAGCACTGAAAGTTGAAGCCATTCTTCGTTTCACCTTTCTGTTTCCAATAGCTCGTTGTTGTCCAGCGTAATTGACATCTTCAAAACATTTAAAAAAAGACACGTGAAATTGATGATAAAACATAGACAAGGATGTGGTCAATGTTTGGACCGTAGGGCGAGGTGGACTAGGCTGGGACGACTTTCCCTGCAGCGTAACGACTGCGACATGATCTAATGGAAGGGTTGGAAACTGAGTATTTACGTGTTTTACCCAAGTTGGGGTGAGTTGAAAACTCGAGAGCATAGGTTTAAGGTGAGTGGGCTGAAATTGACAAAGGACCTGAGGCACATTTCCCACACAGAAGGTTGTGCATGTATCGAATGAGCTACCAGAGGAAGCGGAGGAGGCTCAGAAAATTGCATGAGTTTCTGGATAGGATGGGTTGAGAGGGTTTGGGGCCAAATACTGGGGAACCGGACTTGTTTATATTTGGCTATGTGCTGAGCATGGACGAGATACACCGAAGGATCTGTTTCCACGCGGTGTCCCCCAAAAACGTTGTGTTGCTTACACCTGCTTTAAAGGATTACTTTTTAGCGGAGCTTGCCGTCGCAGTCTGTGGCACAATCCTTTACTGTGTTCGATGCTCACGGGAAAGGTAGTATTGCGAAACACTGCAGAAAGGAACGACTTCCTTACTTTTGCTCCGACTGACCATATTCTGTGAAATTTTCCCAGATCCTCAGTTAAGGACTTTTGCAGCTGGAAGTTTCCTCAGAAACGCTGTTAACTCGTAAAGTATTGAGCGAATCGCAAAACAGAAAGCATTTAACACGGAACACAAACAAAGCTGGCATACCTAATGCATTTTCAGACACAGAGATGCATGAATGCTAAATGTGAGACAGTCCGAGGGCATGATTTATAAAGTAATCTCACAAATGGGAGAAATTCAACAACATATCACATCGAAATTCGTTGGAACGATTTTCCCATTGGCCGAAAAACCAAATAACGACGAGTCGAGTCACCCAGGGACTTTGTTTCACAACAGCGATGAAATACCGGTCTCCATTCGGTTCCAGTACAAGCTCAACTTGCCTGGAACAGCACAGCTGCTTGCGATTTTCTGCGCGGGAGGCGAACACGATCATGACAGACAGAGACACTTTGAAATATTCGGCACTATCCCACACCACAGTTAATTCCCCGGGAAGCAAAGCCATTTTACTTTTGTTTTCAACATCAATACAGTGGGGACAGAAACAGCATTTTAACAAGCTGCAGCGTTGGAGTTGATCTGCAGAAATGGCAGTGGTGGGATCCGAACCCACGCCCCTTTCGAGACTGGAACCTGGATCCAGCGCCTTAGACCGCTCGGCCACACTACCAGCCGGCCACGCGCACCATTTTCTTGCGTTTCCAACTGTGCTCTCCTGCATAACAACAGTTGCCAAGTCACATGAAAATGGTTCCATGATCCCTCTCCGACTCGCACAGCTGCTGGGATGTGCCCGTCTACAATATCAATTTCGCAGCAGATAATGAGAGCCCATCAATCCAGACAAAACTCAATGGTAAGCTGAGTCTATCTTCTCAGACTCCTTTCAGCTCCAAATGTATCTGTGAGAATATATGTTCGGTTATGATTTGGTCAAATAACCACGAGCTGCTTGACATTACTGCAATTTCGATTCTTGCTTTGCTAAATGATTTCACCCATTGCTTGAAACAGGGCAAGTTTCACGTTTACACGGAACATGAAGCACACCGGACTAAAGGGAAAATGCACAAAGCCGTGTTCCACATCATACCGTGCAGCGTAATTTCAGTCACTGTGCCTGTTTTGCAGAAAAAGAGTCCCAAACAATGTACTCCACCCTAAAACCGGAGGTCGCATTCCTATTCGAGAACGACAGATTACATTGTGAGGATGCTCTGACCTCGGAGCCAGTTCTAGATGCCACTTTCCTTGCCTTTTACCCTAACCGTGCAATTTGCTGCAGAGATGTTCACTCCTGGACATCAGCCACATGGATAGCAACTGAGTTGGAAACCTGTGTGGGAATCGACGAGAAGCGACTCAATAAATTTTGCTCAATTCCATGGTGCTTATTAGAAATGCAGTTTCTGTTCACTACAATCTAAAAGGCAGTTTCTCAACATAGTAACAAAGTCAAAAGGTAATTACCTCACCCCACCCCCACTCCGGAAGAGGTGCTAACTGCCCTTGATTGCTTTTTGTTCTCGATGTGAAGAGCTCTCACGCCTCTGAGTCACCTTCACGTGTCTGGTTGCTGAGTGAGTCACAAAGAAGGAGTTTCTCCAGAGCTGCAACTGCCTGACTTCCCCACTCGACTTCCCCGTTTACATTTTCCTGCTCCTCAGTGATTTCAAGAATACCAAATGGATGCGATGTCATTCTGTAACCTCTCTGTCGATTCCTCCGTTTCAGTTCCAACGTGGCTTAGGTCTCGGGGCGCACCTTAATACGAGCGACACCATGAAATCACAGGTCCAGAGGTTCCTCTGAGAGTGTAATTTCTTTCATTGCTGTTGCTGATTGAAAGAGCCACTCAAGTGCGAACTGCTCCAAAACATGATTCAGGACCTCTGGTGCCAATTCTCGTACGTTGAATAACGACAGACAGCTTCCAAACGAGGCCTTTCAGAGACGCCTTTGGGGGACATTTAACAGACAGACAAGTTCAGGAATCCGTGGTGCACTGTGACACCAGCGCATCAGCTTCTTCCCTGTCTTTGAACCGAGCCGCCTGCGCAAGGAATGCAAATGCGGTACTGCTTTTCGTAGAAGAATCAGAAGGGGGTAACTACACTCTCAAACAGAATTGCATATGATCAGAACCAGTTTGGATAAAAACTTTACAATTCTTTGCACAGTCATTAAATGGAATTGCATTACATTTCACTACGCGAGCAGATTTAGAACATAGAACATAGAACATAGAACATAGAACATAGAACATAGAACATAGAACAATACAGCACAGAACAGGCCCTTCGGCCCACGATGTTGTGCCGAACTTCTATCCTAGATTAAGCACCCATCCATGTACCTATCCAAATGCCGCTTAAAGGTCGCCAATGAATCTGACTCTACCACTCCCACGGGCAGCGCATTCCATGCCCCCACCACTCTCTGGGTGAAGAACCCACCCCTGACATCTCCCCTATACCTTCCACCCTTCACCTTAAATTTATGTCCCCTTGTAACACTCTGTTGTACCCGGGGAAAAAGTTTCTGACTGTCTACTCTATCTATTCCTCTGATCATCTTATAAACCTCTATCAAGTCACCCCTCATCCTTCGCCGTTCCAACGAGAAAAGGCCGAGAACTCTCAACCTATCCTCGTATGACCTACTCTCCATTCCAGGCAACATCCTGGTAAATCTTCTCTGCACCCTCTCCAAAGCTTCCACATCTTTCCTAAAGTGAGGCGACCAGAACTGCACACAGTACTCCAAATGTGGCCTAACCAAAGTCCTGTACAGCTGCAACATCACCTCACGACTCTTGAATTCAATCCCTCTGCTAATGAACGATAATACTCCATAGGCCTTCTTACAAACTCTATCCACCTGAGTGGCAACCTTCAAAGATCTATGTACATAGACCCCAAGATCCCTCTGTTCCTCCACCTGACCAAGAACCCTACCATTAACCCTGTATTCCGCATTCTTATTTGTTCTTCCAAAATGGACAACTTCACACTTGGCAGGGTTGAACTCCATCTGCCACTCCTCAGCCCAGCTCTGCATCATATCTAAGTCCCTCTGCAGCCGACAACAGCCCTCCTCACTGTCCACAACTCCACCTATCTTTGTATCATCTGCAAATTTACTGACCCACCCTTCGACTCCCTCATCTAAGTCATTAATAAAAATTACAAACAGCAGAGGGCCCAGAACTGATCCCTGCGGAACTCCACTTGTAACTGGACTCCATGCTGAATATTTACCATCTACCACCACTCTCTGACTTCGACCGGTTATCCAGTTTTCTATCCAATTGGCCAAATTTCCCTCTATCCCATGCCTCCTGACTTTCCGCATAAGCCTACCATGGGGAACCTTATCAAATGCCTTACTAAAATCCATGTACACTACATCCACTGCTCTACCCTCATCCACATGCTTGGTCACCTCCTCGAAGAATTCAATAAGACTTGTAAGGCAAGACCTACCCTTCACAAATCCGTGCTGGCTGTCCCTAATCAAGCAGTGCCGTTCCAGATACTCGTAAATCCTATCCCTCAGTACCCTTTCCATTACTTTGCCTACCACAGAAGTAAGACTAACTGGCCTGTAATTCCCGGGGTTATCCCTATTCCCTTTTTTGAACAGGGGCACAACATTCGCTACTCTCCAGTCCCCTGGTACCACCCCCGTTGCCAGTGAAGACGAGAAGATCATTGCCAACGGTACTGCAATTTCCTCTCTTGCTTCCCACATAATCCTAGGATATATCCCGTCAGGCCCGGGGGACTTGTCTATCCTCAAGTTGTTCAAAATGTCCAACACATCTTCCTTCCTAACAGATATCTCTTCTAGCTTATCAGTCCGTTTCACACTCTCCTCTTCAACAATACAGTCCCTCTCGTTCGTAAATACTGAAGAGAAGTACTTGTTCAAGACCTCTCCTATCTCTTCCGACTCAATACACAGTCTCCCACCACTGTCCTTGATCGGACCTACCCTCGTTCTCGTCATTCTCAGGTTTCTCACATACGCATAGAATGCCTTGGGGTTATCCTTGATCCTATCCGCCAGGGATTTTTCATGCCCTCTCTTAGCTCTCCTAATCCCTTTCTTCAGGTCCCTTCTGGCTATCCTGTATCCCTCCACTGCTCTGTCTGAACCTTGTTTCCTCAACCTTATGTAAGCCTCCTTCTTCCTCTTTACTAGACATTCAACCTCCCTCGTCAACCAAGGCTCCCTCACACGACCATTTCTTTCCTGCCTGATCGGTACATACATATCAAGGACACGTCGTATCTGCTCCTTGAAAAAGTCCCACATTTCCACCACATCCTTCCCTGACAGCCTATGCTCCCAACGTATGCTCCTCAAATCCTGTCTTACAGCATCGTAATTTCCCTTCCCCCAATTGTAAAAACTTCCTTGTTGTGTGCACCTATCCCTCTCCATAACCAAGGTGAAAGTGACAGAATTGTGGTCGCCATCACCAAAATGTTCACCCACTAACAAGCCCACCACTTGTCCCGGTTCGTTACCGAGTACCAAATCCAATATGGCCTCCCCTCTGGTTGGACAATCTACATACTGCGTTAGAAAAGCTTCCTGGACACACTGCACAAACACCGCCCCATCCAATCTACTTGATCTAAAGAGCTTCCAATCAATATTTGGGAAGTTGAAGTCGCCCATGACTACGACCCTGTGGCTTCTGCACCTTTCCAAAATCTGTTTCCCAATCTGTTTCTCCACATCTTTGCTGCTATTGGGGGGCCTATAATAAACACCCAACAAGGTGACTGCACCTTTCCTATTTCTGACTTCAGCCCATACTACCTCCAGAGGCAGATCGCCCTCAAACTTCCTTTCTGCAGCCGTTATACCATTTCTAATTAGCAATGCCACCCCCCCTCCTTTTTTACCACCCTCCCTAATCTTACTGAAACATCTGTAACCAGGAACCTCCAACAGCCATTCCTGTCCCTCATCTATCCATGTTTCCGTGATGGCTACAACATCGTAGTCCCAGGTACCGATCCATGCCTTAAGTTCACCCACCTTATTTCTGATACTCCTTGCATTGAAGTATACGCACTTGAGCCCATCTCTGTGTCCGTAAGTAGTCCCTGTCAGTGCTACCTTCTCCACAGCCTCCCTACAGTCTTGGACATCCTGACACACAGCTAGCTTACTTGCTGGACTACAAGTCCGGATCCCATCCCCCTGCCAAATTAGTTTAAACCCCCCCGAAGAGTGCTAGCAAACCTACCCCCCAGGATATTGGTGCCCTTCTGGTTCAGGTGCAACCCGTCCTGTTTATACAGGTCCCACCTTCCCCAGAATGCAGTCCAATTGTCCAAATATCTGAAGCCCTCCCTCCTACACCATCCTTGCAGCCACGTGTTCAACTGCACTCTCTCCCTATTCTTTGCCTCTCTGTCACGTGGCACCGGCAACAACCCAGAGATGACGAGCAAGTTCAAGCAACTTCGAAGGCAGGTTTGCAGATGGGAAAGCAAGCAAGAAAGCACCGTTCTTGCCCATGTAAAAGGCTGCCGTTGAAGAACAAAGCAGTTTCTGCCCAGTTTCGAACTGGGGACCTTTCGCGTGTGAGGCGAACGTGATGACCACTACACTACAGAAACAAGCTGCAGCCGCCCGTCTGGCAGCTCAGGGGCATCCAGCACTGAAAGTTGAAACCATTCTTCGTTTCACCTTTCTGTTTCCAATAGCTCGTTGTTGTCCAGCGTAATTGACATCTTCAAAACATTAAAAAAAAGACACGTGAAATTGATGATAAAACATAGACAAGGATGTGGTCAATGTTTGGACCGTAGGGCGAGGTGGACTAGGCTGGGACGACTTTCCCTGCAGCGTAACGACTGCGACATGATCTAATGGAAGGGTTGGAAACTGAGTATTTACGTGTTTTACCCAAGTTGGGGTGAGTTGAAAACTCGAGAGCATAGGTTTAAGGTGAGTGGGCTGAAATTGACAAAGGACCTGAGGCACATTTCCCACACAGAAGGTTGTGCGTGTATCGAATGAGCTACCAGAGGAAGTGGAGGAGACTCAGAAAATTGCATGAGTTTCTGGATAGGATGGGTTGAGAGGGTTTGGGGCCAAATACTGGGGAACCGGACTTGTTTATATTTGGCTATGTGCTGAGCATGGACGAGATACACCGAAGGATCTGTTTCCACGCGGTGTCCCCCAAAAACGTTGTGTTGCTTACACCTGCTTTAAAGGATTACTTTTTAGCGGAGCTTGCCGTCGCAGTCTGTGGCACAATCCTTTACTGTGTTCGATGCTCACGGGAAAGGTAGTATTGCGAAACACTGCAGAAAGGAACGACTTCCTTACTTTTGCTCCGACTGACCATATTCTGTGAAATTTTCCCAGATCCTCAGTTAAGGACTTTTGCAGCTGGAAGTTTCCTCAGAAACGCTGTTAACTCGTAAAGTATTGAGCGAATCGCAAAACAGAAAGCATTTAACACGGAACACAAACAAAGCTGGCATACCTAATGCATTTTCAGACACAGAGATGCATGAATGCTAAATGTGAGACAGTCCGAGGGCATGATTTATAAAGTAATCTCACAAATGGGAGAAATTCAACAACATATCACATCGAAATTCGTTGGAACGATTTTCCCATTGGCCGAAAAACCAAATAACGACGAGTCGAGTCACCCAGGGACTTTGTTTCACAACAGCGATGAAATACCGGTCTCCATTCGGTTCCAGTACAAGCTCAACTTGCCTGGAACAGCACAGCTGCTTGCGATTTTCTGCGCGGGAGGCGAACACGATCATGACAGACAGAGACACTTTGAAATATTCGGCACTATCCCACACCACAGTTAATTCCCCGGGAAGCAACGCCATTTTACTTTTGTTTTCAACATCAATACAGTGGGGACAGAAACAGCATTTTAACAAGCTGCAGCGTTGGAGTTGATCTGCAGAAATGGCAGTGGTGGGATCCGAACCCACGCCCCTTTCGAGACTGGAACCTGGATCCAGCGCCTTAGACCGCTCGGCCACACTACCAGCCGGCCGCGCGCACCATTTTCTTGCGTTTCCAACTGTGCTCTCCTGCATAACAACAGATGCCAAGTCACATGAAAATGGTTCCATGATCCCTCTCCGACTCGCACAGCTGCTGGGATGTGCCCGTCTACAATATCAATTTCGCAGCAGATAATGAGAGCCCATCAATCCAGACAAAACTCAATGGTAAGCTGAGTCTATCTTCTCAGACTCCTTTCAGCTCCAAATGTATCTGTGAGAATATATGTTCGGTTATGATTTGGTCAAATAACCACGAGCTGCTTGACATTACTGCAATTTCGATTCTTGCTTTGCTAAATGATTTCACCCATTGCTTGAAACAGGGCAAGTTTCACGTTTACACGGAACATGAAGCACACCGGACTACAGGGAAAATGCACAAAGCCGTGTTCCACATCATACCGTGCAGCGTAATTTCAGTCACTGTGTCTGTTTTGCAGAAAAAGAGTCCCAAACAATGTTCCCCACCCTAAAACCGGAGGTCGCATTCCTATTCGAGAACGACAGATTACATTGTGAGGATGCTCTGACCTCGGAGCCAGTTCTAGATGCCACTTTCCTTGCCTTTTACCCTAACCGTGCAATTTGCTGCAGAGATGTTCACTCCTGGACATCAGCCACATGGATAGCAACTGAGTTGGAAACCTGTGTGGGAATCGACGAGAAGCGACTCAATAAATTTTGCTCAATTCCATGGTGCTTTTTAGAAATGCAGTTTCTGTTCACTTCAATCTAAAAGGCAGTTTCTCAACATAGTAACAAAGTCAAAAGGTAATTACCTCACCCCACCCCCACTCCGGAAGAGGTGCTAACTGCCCTTGATTGCTTTTTGTTCTCGATGTGAAGAGCTCTCACGCCTCTGAGTCACCTTCACGTGTCTGGTTGCTGAGTGAGTCACAAAGAAGGAGTTTCTCCAGAGCTGCAACTGCCTGACTTCCCCACTCGACTTCCCCGTTTACATTTTCCTGCTCCTCAGTGATTTCAAGAATACCAAATGGATGCGATGTCATTCTGTAACCTCTCTGTCGATTCCTCCGTTTCAGTTCCAACGTGGCTTAGGTCTCTGGCGCACCTTAATACTACCGACACCATGAAAGCACAGGTCCAGAGTTTCCTCTGAGAGTGTAATGTCTTTCATTGCTGTTGCTGATTGAAACAGCCACTCAAGTGCGAACTGCTCCAAAACATGATTCAGGACCTCTGGTGCCAATTCTCGTACGTTGAATAACGACAGACAGCTTCCAAACGAGGCCTTTCAGAGACGCCTTTGGGGGACATTTAACAGACAGACAAGTTCAGGAATCCGTGGTGCACTGTGACACCAGCGCATCCGCTTCTTCCCTGTCTTTGAACCGAGCCGCCTGCGCAAGGAATGCAAATGCGGTACAGCTTTTCGTAGAAGAATCAGAAGGGGGTAACTACACTCTCAAACAGAATTGCATATGATCAGAACCAGTTTGGATAAAAACTTTACATTTCTTTGCACAGTCATTAAATGGAATTGCATTACATTTCACTACGCGAGCAGATTTGTTCAAGCAACTTCGAAGGCAGGTTTGCAGATGGGAAAGCAAGCAAGAAAGCACCGTTCTTGCCCATGTAAAAGGCTGCCGTTGAAGAACAAAGCAGTTTCTGCCCAGTTTCGAACTGGGGACCGTTCGCGTGTGAGGCGAACGTGATGACCACTACACTACAGAAACAAGCCGCAGCCGCCCGTCCGGCAGCTCAGGGGCATCCAGCACTGAAAGTTGAAGCCATTCTTCGTTTCACCTTTCTGTTTCCAATAGCTCGTTGTTGTCCAGCGTAATTGACATCTTCAAAACATTTAAAAAAAGACACGTGAAATTGATGATAAAACATAGACAAGGATGTGGTCAATGTTTGGACCGTAGGGCGAGGTGGACTAGGCTGGGACGACTTTCCCTGCAGCGTAACGACTGCGACATGATCTAATGGAAGGGTTGGAAACTGAGTATTTACGTGTTTTACCCAAGTTGGGGTGAGTTGAAAACTCGAGAGCATAGGTTTAAGGTGAGTGGGCTGAAATTGACAAAGGACCTGAGGCACATTTCCCACACAGAATGTTGTGCGTGTATCGAATGAGCTACCAGAGGAAGCGGAGGAGGCTCAGAAAATTGCATGAGTTTCTGGATAGGATGGGTTGAGAGGGTTTGGGGCCAAATACTGGGGAAACGGACTTGTTTATATTTGGCTATGTGCTGAGCATGGACGAGATACACCGAAGGATCTGTTTCCACGCGGTGTCCCCCAAAAACGTTGTGTTGCTTACACCTGCTTTAAAGGATTACTTTTTAGCGGAGCTTGCCGTCGCAGTCTGTGGCACAATCCTTTACTGTGTTCGATGCTCACGGGAAAGGTAGTATTGCGAAACACTGCAGAAAGGAACGACTTCCTTACTTTTGCTCCGACTGACCATACTCTGTGAAATTTTCCCAGATCCTCAGTTAAGGACTTTTGCAGCTGGAAGTTTCCTCAGAAACGCTGTTAACTCGTAAAGTATTGAGCGAATCGCAAAACAGAAAGCATTTAACACGGAACACAAACAAAGCTGGCATACCTAATGCATTTTCAGACACAGAGATGCATGAATGCTAAATGTGAGACAGTCCGAGGGCATGATTTATAAAGTAATCTCACAAATGGGAGAAATTCAACAACATATCACATCGAAATTCGTTGGAACGATTTTCCCATTGGCCGAAAAACCAAATAACGACGAGTCGAGTCACCCCAGGACTTTGTTTCACAACAGCGATGAAATACCGGTCTCCATTCGGTTCCAGTACAAGCTCAACTTGCCTGGAACAGCACAGCTGCTTGCGATTTTCTGCGCGGGAGGCGAACACGATCATGACAGACAGAGACACTTTGAAATATTCGGCACTATCCCACACCACAGTTAATTCCCCGGGAAGCAAAGCCATTTTACTTTTGTTTTCAACATCAATACAGTGGGGACAGAAACAGCATTTTAACAAGCTGCAGCGTTGGAGTTGATCTGCAGAAATGGCAGTGGTGGGATCCGAACCCACGCCCCTTTCGAGACTGGAACCTGGATCCAGCGCCTTAGACCGCTCGGCCACACTACCAGCCGGCCGCGCGCACCATTTTCTTGCGTTTCCAACTGTGCTCTCCTGCATAACAACAGATGCCAAGTCACATGAAAATGGTTCCATGATCCCTCTCCGACTCGCACAGCTGCTGGGATGTGCCCGTCTACAATATCAATTTCGCAGCAGATAATGAGAGCCCATCAATCCAGACAAAACTCAATGGTAAGCTGAGTCTATCTTCTCAGACTCCTTTCAGCTCCAAATGTATCTGTGAGAATATATGTTCGGTTATGATTTGGTCAAATAACCACGAGCTGCTTGACATTACTGCAATTTCGATTCTTGCTTTGCTAAATGATTTCACCCATTGCTTGAAACAGGGCAAGTTTCACGTTTACACGGAACATGAAGCACACCGGACTACAGGGAAAATGCACAAAGCCGTGTTCCACATCATACCGTGCAGCGTAATTTCAGTCACTGTGCCTGTTTTGCAGAAAAAGAGTCCCAAACAATGTACTCCACCCTAAAACCGGAGGTCGCATTCCTATTCGAGAACGACAGATTACATTGTGAGGATGCTCTGACCTCGGAGCCAGTTCTAGATGCCACTTTCCTTGCCTTTTACCCTAACCGTGCAATTTGCTGCAGAGATGTTCACTCCTGGACATCAGCCACATGGATACCAACTGAGTCGGAAACCTGTGTGGGAATCGACGAGAAGCGACTCAATAAATTTTGCTCAATTCCATGGTGCTTATTAGAAATGCAGTTTCTGTTCACTTCAATCTAAAAGGCAGTTTCTCAACATAGTAACAAAGTCAAAAGGTAATTACCTCACCCCACCCCCACTCCGGAAGAGGTGCTAACTGCCCTTGATTGCTTTTTGTTCTCGATGTGAAGAGCTCTCACGCCTCTGAGTCACCTTCACGTGTCTGGTTGCTGAGTGAGTCACAAAGAAGGAGTTTCTCCAGAGCTGCAACTGCCTGACTTCCCCACTCGACTTCCCCGTTTACATTTTCCTGCTCCTCAGTGATTTCAAGAATACCAAATGGATGCGATGTCATTCTGTAACCTCTCTGTCGATTCCTCCGTTTCAGTTCCAACGTGGCTTAGGTCTCTGGCGCACCTTAATACTAGCGACACCATGAAAGCACAGGTCCAGAGTTTCCTCTGAGAGTGTAATGTCTTTCATTGCTGTTGCTGATTGAAACAGCCACTCAAGTGCGAACTGCTCCAAAACATGATTCAGGACCTCTGGTGCCAATTCTCGTACGTTGAATAACGACAGACAGCTTCCAAACGAGGCCTTTCAGAGACGCCTTTGGGGGACATTTAACAGACAGACAAGTTCAGGAATCCGTGGTGCACTGTGACACCAGCGCATCAGCTTCTTCCCTGTCTTTGAACCGAGCCGCCTGCGCAAGGAATGCAAATGCGGTACTGCTTTTCGTAGAAGAATCAGAAGGGGGTAACTACACTCTCAAACAGAATTGCATATGATCAGAACCAGTTTGGATAAAAACTTTACAATTCTTTGCACAGTCATTAAATGGAATTGCATTACATTTCACTACGCGAGCAGATTTGTTCAAGCAACTTCGAAGGCAGGTTTGCAGATGGGAAAGCAAGCAAGAAAGCACCGTTCTTGCCCATGTAAAAGGCTGCCGTTGAAGAACAAAGCAGTTTCTGCCCAGTTTCGAACTGGGGACCTTTCGCGTGTGAGGCGAACGTGATGACCACTACACTACAGAAACAAGCCGCAGCCGCCCGTCCGGCAGCTCAGGGGCATCCAGCACTGAAAGTTGAAGCCATTCTTCGTTTCACCTTTCTGTTTCCAATAGCTCGTTGTTGTCCAGCGTAATTGACATCTTCAAAACATTTAAAAAAAGACACGTGAAATTGATGATAAAACATAGACAAGGATGTGGTCAATGTTTGGACCGTAGGGCGAGGTGGACTAGGCTGGGACGACTTTCCCTGCAGCGTAACGACTGCGACATGATCTAATGGAAGGGTTGGAAACTGAGTATTTACGTGTTTTACCCAAGTTGGGGTGAGTTGAAAACTCGAGAGCATAGGTTTAAGGTGAGTGGGCTGAAATTGACAAAGGACCTGAGGCACATTTCCCACACAGAAGGTTGTGCATGTATCGAATGAGCTACCAGAGGAAGCGGAGGAGGCTCAGAAAATTGCATGAGTTTCTGGATAGGATGGGTTGAGAGGGTTTGGGGCCAAATACTGGGGAACCGGACTTGTTTATATTTGGCTATGTGCTGAGCATGGACGAGATACACCGAAGGATCTGTTTCCACGCGGTGTCCCCCAAAAACGTTGTGTTGCTTACACCTGCTTTAAAGGATTACTTTTTAGCGGAGCTTGCCGTCGCAGTCTGTGGCACAATCCTTTACTGTGTTCGATGCTCACGGGAAAGGTAGTATTGCGAAACACTGCAGAAAGGAACGACTTCCTTACTTTTGCTCCGACTGACCATATTCTGTGAAATTTTCCCAGATCCTCAGTTAAGGACTTTTGCAGCTGGAAGTTTCCTCAGAAACGCTGTTAACTCGTAAAGTATTGAGCGAATCGCAAAACAGAAAGCATTTAACACGGAACACAAACAAAGCTGGCATACCTAATGCATTTTCAGACACAGAGATGCATGAATGCTAAATGTGAGACAGTCCGAGGGCATGATTTATAAAGTAATCTCACAAATGGGAGAAATTCAACAACATATCACATCGAAATTCGTTGGAACGATTTTCCCATTGGCCGAAAAACCAAATAACGACGAGTCGAGTCACCCAGGGACTTTGTTTCACAACAGCGATGAAATACCGGTCTCCATTCGGTTCCAGTACAAGCTCAACTTGCCTGGAACAGCACAGCTGCTTGCGATTTTCTGCGCGGGAGGCGAACACGATCATGACAGACAGAGACACTTTGAAATATTCGGCACTATCCCACACCACAGTTAATTCCCCGGGAAGCAAAGCCATTTTACTTTTGTTTTCAACATCAATACAGTGGGGACAGAAACAGCATTTTAACAAGCTGCAGCGTTGGAGTTGATCTGCAGAAATGGCAGTGGTGGGATCCGAACCCACGCCCCTTTCGAGACTGGAACCTGGATCCAGCGCCTTAGACCGCTCGGCCACACTACCAGCCGGCCGCGCGCACCATTTTCTTGCGTTTCCAACTGTGCTCTCCTGCATAACAACAGTTGCCAAGTCACATGAAAATGGTTCCATGATCCCTCTCCGACTCGCACAGCTGCTGGGATGTGCCCGTCTACAATATCAATTTCGCAGCAGATAATGAGAGCCCATCAATCCAGACAAAACTCAATGGTAAGCTGAGTCTATCTTCTCAGACTCCTTTCAGCTCCAAATGTATCTGTGAGAATATATGTTCGGTTATGATTTGGTCAAATAACCACGAGCTGCTTGACATTACTGCAATTTCGATTCTTGCTTTGCTAAATGATTTCACCCATTGCTTGAAACAGGGCAAGTTTCACGTTTACACGGAACATGAAGCACACCGGACTAAAGGGAAAATGCACAAAGCCGTGTTCCACATCATACCGTGCAGCGTAATTTCAGTCACTGTGCCTGTTTTGCAGAAAAAGAGTCCCAAACAATGTACTCCACCCTAAAACCGGAGGTCGCATTCCTATTCGAGAACGACAGATTACATTGTGAGGATGCTCTGACCTCGGAGCCAGTTCTAGATGCCACTTTCCTTGCCTTTTACCCTAACCGTGCAATTTGCTGCAGAGATGTTCACTCCTGGACATCAGCCACATGGATAGCAACTGAGTTGGAAACCTGTGTGGGAATCGACGAGAAGCGACTCAATAAATTTTGCTCAATTCCATGGTGCTTATTAGAAATGCAGTTTCTGTTCACTACAATCTAAAAGGCAGTTTCTCAACATAGTAACAAAGTCAAAAGGTAATTACCTCACCCCACCCCCACTCCGGAAGAGGTGCTAACTGCCCTTGATTGCTTTTTGTTCTCGATGTGAAGAGCTCTCACGCCTCTGAGTCACCTTCACGTGTCTGGTTGCTGAGTGAGTCACAAAGAAGGAGTTTCTCCAGAGCTGCAACTGCCTGACTTCCCCACTCGACTTCCCCGTTTACATTTTCCTGCTCCTCAGTGATTTCAAGAATACCAAATGGATGCGATGTCATTCTGTAACCTCTCTGTCGATTCCTCCGTTTCAGTTCCAACGTGGCTTAGGTCTCGGGGCGCACCTTAATACGAGCGACACCATGAAATCACAGGTCCAGAGGTTCCTCTGAGAGTGTAATTTCTTTCATTGCTGTTGCTGATTGAAAGAGCCACTCAAGTGCGAACTGCTCCAAAACATGATTCAGGACCTCTGGTGCCAATTCTCGTACGTTGAATAACGACAGACAGCTTCCAAACGAGGCCTTTCAGAGACGCCTTTGGGGGACATTTAACAGACAGACAAGTTCAGGAATCCGTGGTGCACTGTGACACCAGCGCATCAGCTTCTTCCCTGTCTTTGAACCGAGCCGCCTGCGCAAGGAATGCAAATGCGGTACTGCTTTTCGTAGAAGAATCAGAAGGGGGTAACTACACTCTCAAACAGAATTGCATATGATCAGAACCAGTTTGGATAAAAACTTTACATTTCTTTGCACAGTCATTAAATGGAATTGCATTACATTTCACTACGCGAGCAGATTTGTTCAAGCAACTTCGAAGGCAGGTTTGCAGATGGGAAAGCAAGCAAGAAAGCACCGTTCTTGCCCATGTAAAAGGCTGCCGTTGAAGAACAAAGCAGTTTCTGCCCAGTTTCGAACTGGGGACCTTTCGCGTGTGAGGCGAACGTGATGACCACAACACTACAGAAACAAGCCGCAGCCGCCCGTCCCGCAGCTCCGGGGCATCCAGCACTGAAAGTTGAAGCCATTCTTCGTTTCACCTTTCTGTTTCCAATAGCTCGTTGTTGTCCAGCGTAATTGACATCTTCAAAACATTTAAAAAAAGACACGTGAAATTGATGATAAAACATAGACAAGGATGTGGTCAATGTTTGGACCGTAGGGCGAGGTGGACTAGGCTGGGACGACTTTCCCTGCAGCGTAACGACTGCGACATGATCTAATGGAAGGGTTGGAAACTGAGTATTTACGTGTTTTACCCAAGTTGGGGTGAGTTGAAAACTCGAGAGCATAGGTTTAAGGTGAGTGGGCTGAAATTGACAAAGGACCTGAGGCACATTTCCCACACAGAATGTTGTGCGTGTATCGAATGAGCTACCAGAGGAAGCGGAGGAGGCTCAGAAAATTGCATGAGTTTCTGGATAGGATGGGTTGAGAGGGTTTGGGGCCAAATACTGGGGAAACGGACTTGTTTATATTTGGCTATGTGCTGAGCATGGACGAGATACACCGAAGGATCTGTTTCCACGCGGTGTCCCCCAAAAACGTTGTGTTGCTTACACCTGCTTTAAAGGATTACTTTTTAGCGGAGCTTGCCGTCGCAGTCTGTGGCACAATCCTTTACTGTGTTCGATGCTCACGGGAAAGGTAGTATTGCGAAACACTGCAGAAAGGAACGACTTCCTTACTTTTGCTCCGACTGACCATACTCTGTGAAATTTTCCCAGATCCTCAGTTAAGGACTTTTGCAGCTGGAAGTTTCCTCAGAAACGCTGTTAACTCGTAAAGTATTGAGCGAATCGCAAAACAGAAAGCATTTAACACGGAACACAAACAAAGCTGGCATACCTAATGCATTTTCAGACACAGAGATGCATGAATGCTAAATGTGAGACAGTCCGAGGGCATGATTTATAAAGTAATCTCACAAATGGGAGAAATTCAACAACATATCACATCGAAATTCGTTGGAACGATTTTCCCATTGGCCGAAAAACCAAATAAACGACGAGTCGAGTCACCCCAGGACTTTGTTTCACAACAGCGATGAAATACCGGTCTCCATTCGGTTCCAGTACAAGCTCAACTTGCCTGGAACAGCACAGCTGCTTGCGATTTTCTGCGCGGGAGGCGAACACGATCATGACAGACAGAGACACTTTGAAATATTCGGCACTATCCCACACCACAGTTAATTCCCCGGGAAGCAAAGCCATTTTACTTTTGTTTTCAACATCAATACAGTGGGGACAGAAACAGCATTTTAACAAGCTGCAGCGTTGGAGTTGATCTGCAGAAATGGCAGTGGTGGGATCCGAACCCACGCCCCTTTCGAGACTGGAACCTGGATCCAGCGCCTTAGACCGCTCGGCCACACTACCAGCCGGCCGCGCGCACCATTTTCTTGCGTTTCCAACTGTGCTCTCCTGCATAACAACAGATGCCAAGTCACATGAAAATGGTTCCATGATCCCTCTCCGACTCGCACAGCTGCTGGGATGTGCCCGTCTACAATATCAATTTCGCAGCAGATAATGAGAGCCCATCAATCCAGACAAAACTCAGTGGTAAGCTGAGTCTATCTTCTCAGACTCCTTTCAGCTCCAAATGTATCTGTGAGAATATATGTTCGGTTATGATTTGGTCAAATAACCACGAGCTGCTTGACATTACTGCAATTTCGATTCTTGCTTTGCTAAATGATTTCACCCATTGCTTGAAACAGGGCAAGTTTCACGTTTACACGGAACATGAAGCACACCGGACTACAGGGAAAATGCACAAAGCCGTGTTCCACATCATACCGTGCAGCGTAATTTCAGTCACTGTGCCTGTTTTGCAGAAAAAGAGTCCCAAACAATGTACTCCACCCTAAAACCGGAGGTCGCATTCCTATTCGAGAACGACAGATTACATTGTGAGGATGCTCTGACCTCGGAGCCAGTTCTAGATGCCACTTTCCTTGCCTTTTACCCTAACCGTGCAATTTGCTGCAGAGATGTTCACTCCTGGACATCAGCCACATGGATACCAACTGAGTCGGAAACCTGTGTGGGAATCGACGAGAAGCGACTCAATAAATTTTGCTCAATTCCATGGTGCTTATTAGAAATGCAGTTTCTGTTCACTTCAATCTAAAAGGCAGTTTCTCAACATAGTAACAAAGTCAAAAGGTAATTACCTCACCCCACCCCCACTCCGGAAGAGGTGCTAACTGCCCTTGATTGCTTTTTGTTCTCGATGTGAAGAGCTCTCACGCCTCTGAGTCACCTTCACGTGTCTGGTTGCTGAGTGAGTCACAAAGAAGGAGTTTCTCCAGAGCTGCAACTGCCTGACTTCCCCACTCGACTTCCCCGTTTACATTTTCCTGCTCCTCAGTGATTTCAAGAATACCAAATGGATGCGATGTCATTCTGTAACCTCTCTGTCGATTCCTCCGTTTCAGTTCCAACGTGGCTTAGGTCTCTGGCGCACCTTAATACTACCGACACCATGAAAGCACAGGTCCAGAGTTTCCTCTGAGAGTGTAATGTCTTTCATTGCTGTTGCTGATTGAAACAGCCACTCAAGTGCGAACTGCTCCAAAACATGATTCAGGACCTCTGGTGCCAATTCTCGTACGTTGAATAACGACAGACAGCTTCCAAACGAGGCCTTTCAGAGACGCCTTTGGGGGACATTTAACAGACAGACAAGTTCAGGAATCCGTGGTGCACTGTGACACCAGCGCATCAGCTTCTTCCCTGTCTTTGAACCGAGCCGCCTGCGCAAGGAATGCAAATGCGGTACTGCTTTTCGTAGAAGAATCAGAAGGGGGTAACTACACTCTCAAACAGAATTGCATATGATCAGAACCAGTTTGGATAAAAACTTTACAATTCTTTGCACAGTCATTAAATGGAATTGCATTACATTTCACTACGCGAGCAGATTTGTTCAAGCAACTTCGAAGGCAGGTTTGCAGATGGGAAAGCAAGCAAGAAAGCACCGTTCTTGCCCATGTAAAAGGCTGCCGTTGAAGAACAAAGCAGTTTCTGCCCAGTTTCGAACTGGGGACCTTTCGCGTGTGAGGCGAACGTGATGACCACTACACTACAGAAACAAGCCGCAGCCGCCCGTCCGGCAGCTCAGGGGCATCCAGCACTGAAAGTTGAAGCCATTCTTCGTTTCACCTTTCTGTTTCCAATAGCTCGTTGTTGTCCAGCGTAATTGACATCTTCAAAACATTTAAAAAAAGACACGTGAAATTGATGATAAAACATAGACAAGGATGTGGTCAATGTTTGGACCGTAGGGCGAGGTGGACTAGGCTGGGACGACTTTCCCTGCAGCGTAACGACTGCGACATGATCTAATGGAAGGGTTGGAAACTGAGTATTTACGTGTTTTACCCAAGTTGGGGTGAGTTGAAAACTCGAGAGCATAGGTTTAAGGTGAGTGGGCTGAAATTGACAAAGGACCTGAGGCACATTTCCCACACAGAAGGTTGTGCGTGTATCGAATGAGCTACCAGAGGAAGCGGAGGAGGCTCAGAAAATTGCATGAGTTTCTGGATAGGATGGGTTGAGAGGGTTTGGGGCCAAATACTGGGGAACCGGACTTGTTTATATTTGGCTATGTGCTGAGCATGGACGAGATACACCGAAGGATCTGTTTCCACGCGGTGTCCCCCAAAAACGTTGTGTTGCTTACACCTGCTTTAAAGGATTACTTTTTAGCGGAGCTTGCCGTCGCAGTCTGTGGCACAATCCTTTACTGTGTTCGATGCTCACGGGAAAGGTAGTATTGCGAAACACTGCAGAAAGGAACGACTTCCTTACTTTTGCTCCGACTGACCATACTCTGTGAAATTTTCCCAGATCCTCAGTTAAGGACTTTTGCAGCTGGAAGTTTCCTCAGAAACGCTGTTAACTCGTAAAGTATTGAGCGAATCGCAAAACAGAAAGCATTTAACACGGAACACAAACAAAGCTGGCATACCTAATGCATTTTCAGACACAGAGATGCATGAATGCTAAATGTGGGACAGTCCGAGGGCATGATTTATAAAGTAATCTCACAAATGGGAGAAATTCAACAACATATCACATCGAAATTCGTTGGAACGATTTTCCCATTGGCCGAAAAACCAAATAACGACGAGTCGAGTCACCCAGGGACTTTGTTTCACAACAGCGATGAAATACCGGTCTCCATTCGGTTCCAGTACAAGCTCAACTTGCCTGGAACAGCACAGCTGCTTGCGATTTTCTGCGCGGGAGGCGAACACGATCATGACAGACAGAGACACTTTGAAATATTCGGCACTATCCCACACCACAGTTAATTCCCCGGGAAGCAAAGCTATTTTACTTTTGTTTTCAACATCAATACAGTGGGGACAGAAACAGCATTTTAACAAGCTGCAGCGTTGGAGTTGATCTGCAGAAATGGCAGTGGTGGGATCCGAACCCACGCCCCTTTCGAGACTGGAACCTGGATCCAGCGCCTTAGACCGCTCGGCCACACTACCAGCCGGCCGCGCGCACCATTTTCTTGCGTTTCCAACTGTGCTCTCCTGCATAACAACAGATGCCAAGTCACATGAAAATGGTTCCATGATCCCTCTCCGACTCGCACAGCTGCTGGGATGTGCCCGTCTACAATATCAATTTCGCAGCAGATAATGAGAGCCCATCAATCCAGACAAAACTCAATGGTAAGCTGAGTCTATCTTCTCAGACTCCTTTCAGCTCCAAATGTATCTGTGAGAATATATGTTCGGTTATGATTTGGTCAAATAACCACGAGCTGCTTGACATTACTGCAATTTCGATTCTTGCTTTTCTAAATTCCCGCCTGAGGCGACTGACTGTGTGGAGTTTGCAGGTTCTCCCCGTGTCTGCGTGGGTTTCCTCCGGGTGCTCCGGTTTCCTCCCACAGTCCAAAGATGTGCAGGTCAGGTGAATTGGCCATGCTAAATTGCCCGTAGTGTTAGGTAAGGGGTAGATGTAGATGTCGGGGTAGGGGTAGGGGTAGGGGTATGGGTGGGTTACGCTTCGGTGGGGCGGTGTGGACTTGTTGGGCCGAAGGGCCTGTTTCCACACTGTAAGTAATCTAATCTAATCTAATCTAATCTAAATGATTTCACCCATTGCTTGAAACAGGGCAAGTTTCACGTTTACACGGAACATGAAGCACACCGGACTACAGGGAAAATGCACAAAGCCGTGTTCCACATCATACCGTGCAGCGTAATTTCAGTCACTGTGCCTGTTTTGCAGAAAAAGAGTCCCAAACAATGTACTCCACCCTAAAACCGGAGGTCGCATTCCAATCCGAGAACGACAGATTACATTGTGACGATGCTCTGACCTCGGAGCCAGTTCGAGATGACACTTTCCTTGCCTTTTACCTTAACCGTGCAATTTGCTGCAGAGATGTTCACTCCTGGACATCAGCCACATGGATAGCAACTGAGTTGGAAACCTGTGTGGGAATCGACGAGAAGCGACTCAATAAATTTTGCTCAATTCCATGGTGCTTATTAGAAATGCAGTTTCTGTTCACTTCAATCTAAAAGGCAGTTTCTCAACATAGTAACAAAGTCAAAAGGTAATTACCTCACCCCACCCCCACTCCGGAAGAGGTGCTAACTGCCCTTGATTGCTTTTTGTTCACGATGTGAAGAGCTCTCACGCCTCTGAGTCACCTTCACGTGTCTGGTTGCTGAGTGAGTCACAAAGAAGGAGTTTCTCCAGAGCTGCAACTGCCTGACTTCCCCACTCGACTTCCCCGTTTACATTTTCCTGCTCCTCAGTGATTTCAAGAATACCAAATGGATGCGATGTCATTCTGTAACCTCTCTGTCGATTCCTCCGTTTCAGTTCCAACGTGGCTTAGGTCTCGGGGCGCACCTTAATACGAGCGACACCATGAAATCACAGGTCCAGAGGTTCCTCTGAGAGTGTAATTTCTGTCATTGCTGTTGCTGATTGAAACAGCCACTCAAGTGCGAACTGCTCCAAAACATGATTCAGGACCTCTGGTGCCAATTCTCGTACGTTGAATAACGACAGACAGCTTCCAAACGAGGCCTTTCAGAGACGCCTTTGGGGGACATTTAACAGACAGACAAGTTCAGGAATCCGTGGTGCACTGTGACACCAGCGCATCAGCTTCTTCCCTGTCTTTGAACCGAGCCGCCTGCGCAAGGAATGCAAATGCGGTACTGCTTTTCGTAGAAGAATCAGAAGGGGGTAACTACACTCTCAAACAGAATTGCATATGATCAGAACCAGTTTGGATAAAAACTTTACATTTCTTTGCACAGTCATTAAATGGAATTGCATTACATTTCACTACGCGAGCAGATTTGTTCAAGCAACTTCGAAGGCAGGTTTGCAGATGGGAAAGCAAGCAAGAAAGCACCGTTCTTGCCCATGTAAAAGGCTGCCGTTGAAGAACAAAGCAGTTTCTGCCCAGTTTCGAACTGGGGACCTTTCGCGTGCGAGGCGAACGTGATGACCACTACACTACAGAAACAAGCCGCAACCGCACGTCTGGCAGCTCAGGGGCATCCAGCACTGAAAGTTGAAGCCATTCTTCGTTTCACCTTTCTGTTTCCAATAGCTCGTTGTTGTCCAGCGTAATTGACATCTTCAAAACATTTAAAAAAAGACACGTGAAATTGATGATAAAACATAGACAAGGATGTGGTCAATGTTTGGACCGTAGGGCGAGGTGGACTAGGCTGGGACGACTTTCCCTGCAGCGTAACGACTGCGACATGATCTAATGGAAGGGTTGGAAACTGAGTATTTACGTGTTTTACCCAAGTTGGGGTGAGTTGAAAACTCGAGAGCATAGGTTTAAGGTGAGTGGGCTGAAATTGACAAAGGACCTGAGGCACATTTCCCACACAGAATGTTGTGCGTGTATCGAATGAGCTACCAGAGGAAGCGGAGGAGGCTCAGAAAATTGCATGAGTTTCTGGATAGGATGGGTTGAGAGGGTTTGGGGCCAAATACTGGGGAACCGGACTTGTTTATATTTGGCTATGTGCTGAGCATGGACGAGATACACCGAAGGATCTGTTTCCACGCGGTGTCCCCCAAAAACGTTGTGTTGCTTACACCTGCTTTAAAGGATTACTTTTTAGCGGAGCTTGCCGTCGCAGTCTGTGGCACAATCCTTTACTGTGTTCGATGCTCACGGGAAAGGTAGTATTGCGAAACACTGCAGAAAGGAACGACTTCCTTACTTTTGCTCCGACTGACCATACTCTGTGAAATTTTCCCAGATCCTCAGTTAAGGACTTTTGCAGCTGGAAGTTTCCTCAGAAACGCTGTTAACTCGTAAAGTATTGAGCGAATCGCAAAACAGAAAGCATTTAACACGGAACACAAACAAAGCTGGCATACCTAATGCATTTTCAGACACAGAGATGCATGAATGCTAAATGTGAGACAGTCCGAGGGCATGATTTATAAAGTAATCTCACAAATGGGAGAAATTCAACAACATATCACATCGAAATTCGTTGGAACGATTTTCCCATTGGCCGAAAAACCAAATAACGACGAGTCGAGTCACCCAGGGACTTTGTTTCACAACAGCGATGAAATACCGGTCTCCATTCGGTTCCAGTACAAGCTCAACTTGCCTGGAACAGCACAGCTGCTTGCGATTTTCTGCGCGGGAGGCGAACACGATCATGACAGACAGAGACACTTTGAAATATTCGGCACTATCCCACACCACAGTTAATTCCCCGGGAAGCAAAGCCATTTTACTTTTGTTTTCAACATCAATACAGTGGGGACAGAAACAGCATTTTAACAAGCTGCAGCGTTGGAGTTGATCTGCAGAAATGGCAGTGGTGGGATCCGAACCCACGCCCCTTTCGAGACTGGAACCTGGATCCAGCGCCTTAGACCGCTCGGCCACACTACCAGCCGGCCGCGCGCACCATTTTCTTGCGTTTCCAACTGTGCTCTCCTGCATAACAACAGATGCCAAGTCACATGAAAATGGTTCCATGATCCCTCTCCGACTCGCACAGCTGCTGGGATGTGCCCGTCTACAATATCAATTTCGCAGCAGATAATGAGAGCCCATCAATCCAGACAAAACTCAATGGTAAGCTGAGTCTATCTTCTCAGACTCCTTTCAGCTCCAAATGTATCTGTGAGAATATATGTTCGGTTATGATTTGGTCAAATAACCACGAGCTGCTTGACATTACTGCAATTTCGATTCTTGCTTTGCTAAATGATTTCACCCATTGCTTGAAACAGGGCAAGTTTCACGTTTACACGGAACATGAAGCACACCGGACTACAGGGAAAATGCACAAAGCCGTGTTCCACATCATACCGTGCAGCGTAATTTCAGTCACTGTGCCTGTTTTGCAGAAAAAGAGTCCCAAACAATGTACTCCACCCTAAAACCGGAGGTCGCATTCCTATTCGAGAACGACAGATTACATTGTGAGGATGCTCTGACCTCGGAGCCAGTTCTAGATGCCACTTTCCTTGCCTTTTACCCTAACCGTGCAATTTGCTGCAGAGATGTTCACTCCTGGACATCAGCCACATGGATAGCAACTGAGTTGGAAACCTGTGTGGGAATCGACGAGAAGCGACTCAATAAATTTTGCTCAATTCCATGGTGCTTATTAGAAATGCAGTTTCTGTTCACTACAATCTAAAAGGCAGTTTCTCAACATAGTAACAAAGTCAAAAGGTAATTACCTCACCCCACCCCCACTCCGGAAGAGGTGCTAACTGCCCTTGATTGCTTTTTGTTCTCGATGTGAAGAGCTCTCACGCCTCTGAGTCACCTTCACGTGTCTGGTTGCTGAGTGAGTCACAAAGAAGGAGTTTCTCCAGAGCTGCAACTGCCTGACTTCCCCACTCGACTTCCCCGTTTACATTTTCCTGCTCCTCAGTGATTTCAAGAATACCAAATGGATGCGATGTCATTCTGTAACCTCTCTGTCGATTCCTCCGTTTCAGTTCCAACGTGGCTTAGGTCTCGGGGCGCACCTTAATACTAGCGACACCATGAAAGCACAGGTCCAGAGGTTCCTCTGAGAGTGTAATTTCTTTCATTGCTGTTGCTGATTGAAAGAGCCACTCAAGTGCGAACTGCTCCAAAACATGATTCAGGACCTCTGGTGCCAATTCTCGTACGTTGAATAACGACAGACAGCTTCCAAACGAGGCCTTTCAGAGACGCCTTTGGGGGACATTTAACAGACAGACAAGTTCAGGAATCCGTGGTGCACTGTGACACCAGCGCATCAGCTTCTTCCCTGTCTTTGAACCGAGCCGCCTGCGCAAGGAATGCAAATGCGGTACTGCTTTTCGTAGAAGAATCAGAAGGGGGTAACTACACTCTCAAACAGAATTGCATATGATCAGAACCAGTTTGGATAAAAACTTTACATTTCTTTGCACAGTCATTAAATGGAATTGCATTACATTTCACTACGCGAGCAGATTTGTTCAAGCAACTTCGAAGGCAGGTTTGCAGATGGGAAAGCAAGCAAGAAAGCACCGTTCTTGCCCATGTAAAAGGCTGCCGTTGAAGAACAAAGCAGTTTCTGCCCAGTTTCGAACTGGGGACCTTTCGCGTGTGAGGCGAACGTGATGACCACAACACTACAGAAACAAGCCGCAGCCGCCCGTCCCGCAGCTCCGGGGCATCCAGCACTGAAAGTTGAAGCCATTCTTCGTTTCACCTTTCTGTTTCCAATAGCTCGTTGTTGTCCAGCGTAATTGACATCTTCAAAACATTTAAAAAAAGACACGTGAAATTGATGATAAAACATAGACAAGGATGTGGTCAATGTTTGGACCGTAGGGCGAGGTGGACTAGGCTGGGACGACTTTCCCTGCAGCGTAACGACTGCGACATGATCTAATGGAAGGGTTGGAAACTGAGTATTTACGTGTTTTACCCAAGTTGGGGTGAGTTGAAAACTCGAGAGCATAGGTTTAAGGTGAGTGGGCTGAAATTGACAAAGGACCTGAGGCACATTTCCCACACAGAATGTTGTGCGTGTATCGAATGAGCTACCAGAGGAAGCGGAGGAGACTCAGAAAATTGCATGAGTTTCTGGATAGGATGGGTTGAGAGGGTTTGGGGCCAAATACTGGGGAAACGGACTTGTTTATATTTGGCTATGTGCTGAGCATGGACGAGATACACCGAAGGATCTGTTTCCACGCGGTGTCCCCCAAAAACGTTGTGTTGCTTACACCTGCTTTAAAGGATTACTTTTTAGCGGAGCTTGCCGTCGCAGTCTGTGGCACAATCCTTTACTGTGTTCGATGCTCACGGGAAAGGTAGTATTGCGAAACACTGCAGAAAGGAACGACTTCCTTACTTTTGCTCCGACTGACCATACTCTGTGAAATTTTCCCAGATCCTCAGTTAAGGACTTTTGCAGCTGGAAGTTTCCTCAGAAACGCTGTTAACTCGTAAAGTATTGAGCGAATCGCAAAACAGAAAGCATTTAACACGGAACACAAACAAAGCTGGCATACCTAATGCATTTTCAGACACAGAGATGCATGAATGCTAAATGTGAGACAGTCCGAGGGCATGATTTATAAAGTAATCTCACAAATGGGAGAAATTCAACAACATATCACATCGAAATTCGTTGGAACGATTTTCCCATTGGCCGAAAAACCAAATAACGACGAGTCGAGTCACCCAGGGACTTTGTTTCACAACAGCGATGAAATACCGGTCTCCATTCGGTTCCAGTACAAGCTCAACTTGCCTGGAACAGCACAGCTGCTTGCGATTTTCTGCGCGGGAGGCGAACACGATCATGACAGACAGAGACACTTTGAAATATTCGGCACTATCCCACACCACAGTTAATTCCCCGGGAAGCAAAGCCATTTTACTTTTGTTTTCAACATCAATACAGTGGGGACAGAAACAGCATTTTAACAAGCTGCAGCGTTGGAGTTGATCTGCAGAAATGGCAGTGGTGGGATCCGAACCCACGCCCCTTTCGAGACTGGAACCTGGATCCAGCGCCTTAGACCGCTCGGCCACACTACCAGCCGGCCGCGCGCACCATTTTCTTGCGTTTCCAACTGTGCTCTCCTGCATAACAACAGATGCCAAGTCACATGAAAATGGTTCCATGATCCCTCTCCGACTCGCACAGCTGCTGGGATGTGCCCGTCTACAATATCAATTTCGCAGCAGATAATGAGAGCCCATCAATCCAGACAAAACTCAATGGTAAGCTGAGTCTATCTTCTCAGACTCCTTTCAGCTCCAAATGTATCTGTGAGAATATATGTTCGGTTATGATTTGGTCAAATAACCACGAGCTGCTTGACATTACTGCAATTTCGATTCTTGCTTTGCTAAATGATTTCACCCATTGCTTGAAACAGGGCAAGTTTCACGTTTACACGGAACATGAAGCACACCGGACTACAGGGAAAATGCACAAAGCCGTGTTCCACATCATACCGTGCAGCGTAATTTCAGTCACTGTGCCTGTTTTGCAGAAAAAGAGTCCCAAACAATGTACTCCACCCTAAAACCGGAGGTCGCATTCCTATTCGAGAACGACAGATTACATTGTGAGGATGCTCTGACCTCGGAGCCAGTTCTAGATGCCACTTTCCTTGCCTTTTACCCTAACCGTGCAATTTGCTGCAGAGATGTTCACTCCTGGACATCAGCCACATGGATACCAACTGAGTCGGAAACCTGTGTGGGAATCGACGAGAAGCGACTCAATAAATTTTGCTCAATTCCATGGTGCTTATTAGAAATGCAGTTTCTGTTCACTTCAATCTAAAAGGCAGTTTCTCAACATAGTAACAAAGTCAAAAGGTAATTACCTCACCCCACCCCCACTCCGGAAGAGGTGCTAACTGCCCTTGATTGCTTTTTGTTCTCGATGTGAAGAGCTCTCACGCCTCTGAGTCACCTTCACGTGTCTGGTTGCTGAGTGAGTCACAAAGAAGGAGTTTCTCCAGAGCTGCAACTGCCTGACTTCCCCACTCGACTTCCCCGTTTACATTTTCCTGCTCCTCAGTGATTTCAAGAATACCAAATGGATGCGATGTCATTCTGTAACCTCTCTGTCGATTCCTCCGTTTCAGTTCCAACGTGGCTTAGGTCTCTGGCGCACCTTAATACTAGCGACACCATGAAAGCACAGGTCCAGAGTTTCCTCTGAGAGTGTAATGTCTTTCATTGCTGTTGCTGATTGAAACAGCCACTCAAGTGCGAACTGCTCCAAAACATGATTCAGGACCTCTGGTGCCAATTCTCGTACGTTGAATAACGACAGACAGCTTCCAAACGAGGCCTTTCAGAGACGCCTTTGGGGGACATTTAACAGACAGACAAGTTCAGGAATCCGTGGTGCACTGTGACACCAGCGCATCAGCTTCTTCCCTGTCTTTGAACCGAGCCGCCTGCGCAAGGAATGCAAATGCGGTACTGCTTTTCGTAGAAGAATCAGAAGGGGGTAACTACACTCTCAAACAGAATTGCATATGATCAGAACCAGTTTGGATAAAAACTTTACAATTCTTTGCACAGTCATTAAATGGAATTGCATTACATTTCACTACGCGAGCAGATTTGTTCAAGCAACTTCGAAGGCAGGTTTGCAGATGGGAAAGCAAGCAAGAAAGCACCGTTCTTGCCCATGTAAAAGGCTGCCGTTGAAGAACAAAGCAGTTTCTGCCCAGTTTCGAACTGGGGACCTTTCGCGTGTGAGGCGAACGTGATGACCACTACACTACAGAAACAAGCCGCAGCCGCCCGTCCGGCAGCTCAGGGGCATCCAGCACTGAAAGTTGAAGCCATTCTTCGTTTCACCTTTCTGTTTCCAATAGCTCGTTGTTGTCCAGCGTAATTGACATCTTCAAAACATTTAAAAAAAGACACGTGAAATTGATGATAAAACATAGACAAGGATGTGGTCAATGTTTGGACCGTAGGGCGAGGTGGACTAGGCTGGGACGACTTTCCCTGCAGCGTAACGACTGCGACATGATCTAATGGAAGGGTTGGAAAATGAGTATTTACGTGTTTTACCCAAGTTGGGGTGAGTTGAAAACTCGAGAGCATAGGTTTAAGGTGAGTGGGCTGAAATTGACAAAGGACCTGAGGCACATTTCCCACACAGAAGGTTGTGCGTGTATCGAATGAGCTACCAGAGGAAGCGGAGGAGGCTCAGAAAATTGCATGAGTTTCTGGATAGGATGGGTTGAGAGGGTTTGGGGCCAAATACTGGGGAACCGGACTTGTTTATATTTGGCTATGTGCTGAGCATGGACGAGATACACCGAAGGATCTGTTTCCACGCGGTGTCCCCCAAAAACGTTGTGTTGCTTACACCTGCTTTAAAGGATTACTTTTTAGCGGAGCTTGCCGTCGCAGTCTGTGGCACAATCCTTTACTGTGTTCGATGCTCACGGGAAAGGTAGTATTGCGAAACACTGCAGAAAGGAACGACTTCCTTACTTTTGCTCCGACTGACCATACTCTGTGAAATTTTCCCAGATCCTCAGTTAAGGACTTTTGCAGCTGGAAGTTTCCTCAGAAACGCTGTTAACTCGTAAAGTATTGAGCGAATCGCAAAACAGAAAGCATTTAACACGGAACACAAACAAAGCTGGCATACCTAATGCATTTTCAGACACAGAGATGCATGAATGCTAAATGTGAGACAGTCCGAGGGCATGATTTATAAAGTAATCTCACAAATGGGAGAAATTCAACAACATATCACATCGAAATTCGTTGGAACGATTTTCCCATTGGCCGAAAAACCAAATAACGACGAGTCGAGTCACCCAGGGACTTTGTTTCACAACAGCGATGAAATACCGGTCTCCATTCGGTTCCAGTACAAGCTCAACTTGCCTGGAACAGCACAGCTGCTTGCGATTTTCTGCGCGGGAGGCGAACACGATCATGACAGACAGAGACACTTTGAAATATTCGGCACTATCCCACACCACAGTTAATTCCCCGGGAAGCAACGCCATTTTACTTTTGTTTTCAACATCAATACAGTGGGGACAGAAACAGCATTTTAACAAGCTGCAGCGTTGGAGTTGATCTGCAGAAATGGCAGTGGTGGGATCCGAACCCACGCCCCTTTCGAGACTGGAACCTGGATCCAGCGCCTTAGACCGCTCGGCCACACTACCAGCCGGCCGCGCGCACCATTTTCTTGCGTTTCCAACTGTGCTCTCCTGCATAACAACAGATGCCAAGTCACATGAAAATGGTTCCATGATCCCTCTCCGACTCGCACAGCTGCTGGGATGTGCCCGTCTACAATATCAATTTCGCAGCAGATAATGAGAGCCCATCAATCCAGACAAAACTCAATGGTAAGCTGAGTCTATCTTCTCAGACTCCTTTCAGCTCCAAATGTATCTGTGAGAATATATGTTCGGTTATGATTTGGTCAAATAACCACGAGCTGCTTGACATTACTGCAATTTCGATTCTTGCTTTGCTAAATGATTTCACCCATTGCTTGAAACAGGGCAAGTTTCACGTTTACACGGAACATGAAGCACACCGGACTACAGGGAAAATGCACAAAGCCGTGTTCCACATCATACCGTGCAGCGTCATTTCAGTCACTGTGTCTGTTTTGCAGAAAAAGAGTCCCAAACAATGTTCTCCACCCTAAAACCGGAGGTCGCATTCCAATCCGAGAGCGACAGATCGCATTGTGACGATGCTCTGACCTCGGAGCCAGTTCTAGATGACACTTTCCTTGCCTTTTACCCTCACCGTGCAATTTGCTGCAGAGATGTTCACTCCTGGACATCAGCCACATGGATAGCAACTGAGTTGGAAACCTGTGTGGGAATCGACGAGAAGCGACTCAATAAATTTTGCTCAATTCCATGGTGCTTATTAGAAATGCAGTTTCTGTTCGCTTCAATCTAAAAGGCAGTTTCTCAACATAGTAACAAAGTCAAAAGGTAATTACCTCACCCCACCCCCACTCCGGAAGAGGTGCTAACTGCCCTTGATTGCTTTTTGTTCTCGATGTGAAGAGCTCTCACGCCTCTGAGTCACCTTCACGTGTCTGGTTGCTGAGTGAGTCACAAAGAAGGAGTTTCTCCAGAGCTGCAACTGCCTGACTTCCCCACTCGACTTCCCCGTTTACATTTTCCTGCTCCTCAGTGATTTCAAGAATACCAAATGGATGCGATGTCATTCTGTAACCTCTCTGTCGATTCCTCCGTTTCAGTTCCAACGTGGCTTAGGTCTCTGGCGCACCTTAATACTAGCGACACCATGAAAGCACAGGTCCAGAGTTTCCTCTGAGAGTGTAATGTCTTTCATTGCTGTTGCTGATTGAAACAGCCACTCAAGTGCGAACTGCTCCAAAACATGATTCAGGACCTCTGGTGCCAATTCTCCTACGTTGAATAACGACAGACAGCTTCCAAACGAGGCCTTTCAGAGACGCCTTTGGGGGACATTTAACAGACAGACAAGTTCAGGAATCCGTGGTGCACTGTGACACCAGCGCATCCGCTTCTTCCCTGTCTTTGAACCGAGCCGCCTGCGCAAGGAATGCAAATGCGGTACAGCTTTTCGTAGAAGAATCAGAAGGGGGTAACTACACTCTCAAACAGAATTGCATATGATCAGAACCAGTTTGGATAAAAACTTTACATTTCTTTGCACAGTCATTAAATGGAATTGCATTACATTTCACTACGCGAGCAGATTTGTTCAAGCAACTTCGAAGGCAGGTTTGCAGATGGGAAAGCAAGCAAGAAAGCACCGTTCTTGCCCATGTAAAAGGCTGCCGTTGAAGAACAAAGCAGTTTCTGCCCAGTTTCGAACTGGGGACCTTTCGCGTGTGAGGCGAACGTGATGACCACTACACTACAGAAACAAGCCGCAGCCGCCCGTCCGGCAGCTCAGGGGCATCCAGCACTGAAAGTTGAAGCCATTCTTCGTTTCACCTTTCTGTTTCCAATAGCTCGTTGTTGTCCAGCGTAATTGACATCTTCAAAACATTTAAAAAAAGACACGTGAAATTGATGATAAAACATAGACAAGGATGTGGTCAATGTTTGGACCGTAGGGCGAGGTGGACTAGGCTGGGACGACTTTCCCTGCAGCGTAACGACTGCGACATGATCTAATGGAAGGGTTGGAAACTGAGTATTTACGTGTTTTACCCAAGTTGGGGTGAGTTGAAAACTCGAGAGCATAGGTTTAAGGTGAGTGGGCTGAAATTGACAAAGGACCTGAGGCACATTTCCCACACAGAAGGTTGTGCGTGTATCGAATGAGCTACCAGAGGAAGCGGAGGAGGCTCAGAAAATTGCATGAGTTTCTGGATAGGATGGGTTGAGAGGGTTTGGGGCCAAATACTGGGGAACCGGACTTGTTTATATTTGGCTATGTGCTGAGCATGGACGAGATACACCGAAGGATCTGTTTCCACGCGGTGTCCCCCAAAAACGTTGTGTTGCTTACACCTGCTTTAAAGGATTACTTTTTAGCGGAGCTTGCCGTCGCAGTCTGTGGCACAATCCTTTACTGTGTTCGATGCTCACGGGAAAGGTAGTATTGCGAAACACTGCAGAAAGGAACGACTTCCTTACTTTTGCTCCGACTGACCATACTCTGTGAAATTTTCCCAGATCCTCAGTTAAGGACTTTTGCAGCTGGAAGTTTCCTCAGAAACGCTGTTAACTCGTAAAGTATTGAGCGAATCGCAAAACAGAAAGCATTTAACACGGAACACAAACAAAGCTGGCATACCTAATGCATTTTCAGACACAGAGATGCATGAATGCTAAATGTGAGACAGTCCGAGGGCATGATTTATAAAGTAATCTCACAACTAACAACAGGACAATTCCAAACTACTCTTTCACACATGCTGCAGCCTTAGGGAACCACCACTTCCCAGACAATACTGAAAAGAGTGAAAGAAAGAACCTAATAAGAATGGGCCATAAAAAGTGAATTTCACCAATCACAGTCTCGATTAGATTACCTTTCCCTTCCGATGTCTCCAGGACGGAAACGAAGGAAATGGGAAAAATTCAACAACATATCACATCGAAATTCGTTGGAACGATTTTCCCATTGGCCGAAAAACCGAATAACGACGAGTCGAGTCACCCAAGAACTTTGTTTCACAACAGCGATGAAATACCGGTCTCCATTCGGTTCCAGTACAAGCTCAACTTGCCTGGAACAGCACAGCTGCTTGCGATTTTCTGCGCGGGAGGCGAACACGATCATGACAGACAGAGACACTTTGAAATATTCGGCACTATCCCACACCACAGTTAATTCCCCGGGAAGCAAAGCCATTTTACTTTTGTTTTCAACATCAATACAGTGGGGACAGAAACAGCATTTTAACAAGCTGCAGCGTTGGAGTTGATCTGCAGAAATGGCAGTGGTGGGATCCGAACCCACGCCCCTTTCGAGACTGGAACCTGGATCCAGCGCCTTAGACCGCTCGGCCACACTACCAGGCGGCCGCTCCCACCATTTTCTTGCATTTCCAACTGTGCTCTCCTGCATAACAACAGATGCCAAGTCACATGAAAATGGTTCCATGATCCCTCTCAGACTCGCACAGCTGCTGGGATGTGCCCATCGACAATATCAATTTCGCAGCAGATAATGCGAGCCCATCAATCCAGACAAAAATCAATGGTAAGCTGAGTCTATCTTCTCAGACTCCTTTCAGCTCCAAATGTATCTGTGAGAATTAACCATACAACCAGAAAGACACAAGTATACCTGCACCATGCGAAACACTATGAAAACGGGATTGTTGTCAAGGAGTTCATTCTCGATCAGGGATTGTAATCCATTTGCATTGTCATGTCGGTTCCAGCACCGTGGGGAAATAGTTAGAATATGATGAATGTAATGTATTTTCCTGTATGAAACAGTAAAAAGTGCAGAACAATTTAAAAGGATGTTGCCAGCGCTCAGGGATCTGTGTTAAAGGGAGAGGTTGGACAAGTGAGGATTTTACGTTTTGTGCAGAGGAAACTGAGTGGGTTATTTTCTAGAAGTGTATAAGACCATGAGGGTCATGGATAAGGTGAATGCACTCATCCTTTTCCCAGGAACTCAAGGATTGGATGGCTTGATTAGATCAGTTTAAGGTTAGAGGAGAAAGAATAAAAGGGAAGCTGAGGGGCAACTGTTTTAGACAGATGGTGGTATGTATATGGAATGAACTACCAGTGGAAGTGGGTCAGGCAGGAACACTCACAACAGGGAAAAGGCATTTGGACACATACATGGATAGGAAAGGGTCAGAAACAAATGGGCAAGTGCAGGGAAATGGGGTTCGTGTGGATGGACATTCTGGTCGGCATGGGCCAGTTTGGGCCAAAGGGCCTATCTCTGCTGTAAGATTCTACAATTCTAAGTGCATTTCCTATTTCTCCCACTAACTCTGGTATCCTGGGATGTATTCCATCAGGGCAATGAGACTTGTGTACCTTTCGCTCCATTAACTTGCCCAGCTCTAACTCTTTCACGATAATTGTTATTATCTAGGTCCTCACCTTCCTCAGTCTCCTTATCAATTACTGCCCTGTTCTTCGTATCCTCCACTGTGAAGGCTGACTGCTGTGTACTCATATTCCTGAACCCTGCTGGATAGGAATAACTCGGCACAGAACTGTGAGAGGTCTTCTTTGAGTCTTCATTGATGAGACATGGCAGACACCTGGATAGTGTACATACAAAATACCTCCAGACAGCATCAGGTAACTCCCCGCCTGTCCGATGTACAGCTCCCATTCGTATACCTTTGTGGTTTGGGACTTTGAATAGAGACTGTCTCTCAGTATTATCTCCATGGCAACGGCAGTTAGAAAGTCTAGTTCAGTTCAGCACTTTGTGGTTAAACCACACACCCTTCCCCCACACCCCTGTGACTCCCTCAAGTATCTGACAGGCGCTTCAGTTTCAGTGGGGTATCTCTCAGGATTCTGATGTCGAGGAGCCGGTGGTGGGGTGGACAAAGTTAAAAACCACACATCACCAAGTTGTAATCCAACAGGATTATTTGGAAGTACAAGCCTTTGGAGTGTGCTGTGATTTTTAACTTGATCAAGATTATCTCAATGGTAACAGTTAAGTACTTCAGCAATTTCAGAGGCCATATATTCCCCACACAATAGGTTCCCCTCTAGCAGGGTAAACTGCTATTCCAGCCCAAGGGACAGGTATTAATCACTTTTCTCCGCCAATTCCATCCCGCTTTCTGTTGATCTTTAAAGTTTTTCTAATCTCCTTGGTCTTTGCCAATATTTATGTATTTTATTTCAGTTTGATAGACTCCCTTATTTCCTGAACCACCCATGCCAGATTACTCCTTTTCCTACAGTCCTTCCTTTTCCCTGATATATAATTTTGCTGAGCACTTCGAAAAATTGCTTTGATCTTCCTGCACTGTCCGTCAACTTTCCCACCATAAAGTCTTTGTTTCCAGTCTACATTAGCCAACTCCTGCCTCATCCTATTGTAGTCTCCTTTTGTTTAAGCACAGTATCTTGGGAGTGGATCTAATCTTCCAGCTTTCCATCTGTGTTCTAAGTTCAACCAGACTTCTCAGAATTCTTTTATCAGATTACGAGGGGAGGCGATGTTTCATGGGTGTTTTGGATTTCATTGTCAGAGACCCTGGCTGTGTAATAAAGTACAGGATAGGTAACCACAACAGAGTATTCTGGACGGTGTGAATGTACCACACAGTCTAAAACCATAAATCACACTCTCCCCTGAGTTTAAAATTGCAAAATCATTATCTCCTACACACTTCCTCACTATCTAAGCTTGGTATGCTAATGCACTTGACTATCTGTCATTTTCCGAAAATCTCCTTTGGTGAAGTTGGTGATTTTTGGATTCAGCTTTCCAGTTATTACCGTTAGAAGATAAGCACTGGGCACAGGAGAACCAGCCCCACCATTTAATACGGTGATGATTGAGCTCACATCGGTCTCAGCTGGATTTTCCAGCCTGCTCTCTCACCCTTCATCTCATTGCAAATTAAACATCTGTATCTCTTCATTAAATTGGCTCATTGTCCTGGCATCCACCGCATTTTGAATAGGGAATTCCACAGATTGAGATAAGTACATTCTTCCTCATGAGAAGAGAATAGAGTCCCTGTTGTGGTTCTGTTGTGGAGCTGGGAATTTGTCTTGCAAACGTTTCGTCTAGTTGACATCCTCAGTGTTTGGGAACCTCCTGTGACGCGCTTCTGTGCTGTTTCCTCCGGCATTTATAGTGGCCTGTCTCTGCCGCTTCCGGTTGTCAGTTCGAGCTGTCCGCTTTAGTGGCCGGTATATTGCAGTGATCACAGTGTGTCTGAGTTTTGCGTTTATTTTGGGTGAGGGTAGTCTGTGTCTGAGACGAGCGCTTAACACCCAGACAACGGGAATGGTATCAGATAGCGAAGTTAGGACGGGCTGAAGTGAAGTGGAAAATTCTGTCAGAAGGTGGGTCAATACAAATGCATCACATCACCCAGACTGTAAAAGATTCGCAGAAGGAGCAAAGCAACTTCAATGCAGGCACAATAACAGGTAAATTAGAAAGAAGACAATTGAACACACTGAGAAGGAGTGGAATTATTTGAGGGAAAGGATTAAATATTGAAGCTATTTTACATACAGACTGTCGTCACATTGGAAAAAGGAATTTCCTGCAAAGTAACGGTGATATTTGCCTGCGACATCACAATTCCGAGAGACACTGACATATTATCTTCTGCAACAGCGTGGCCTAGTGAAAGCATGATCGGCCCATCAATCAGAATTTAATACTTCAAAGTTCTCCTCTGCGCTATACAACCTATTTGCTGCTCCTGTAGTCAGATCCTAATCGCTTCACAGTGTATCTTTCACTGCTTCCTGCCTCACGTAAATACTTGAAACATGATCCAATCCCCAGTGTTTCCGCTTGAACCCATATTTTGTAACTCCCGAGCTGACACAGGTACGAGTGACCAATTGGCCTTTTCGAGCGCTCTCACTCTGTATGATCTGAATGATAAAATGTACTGCATCTGATCCGCAGGAGACACTGAAGAAATTAACCCATCCCAGCGGACTGAGCTGCCTCCATTGATCGAGCTGTTTCCATTGTTATAGTATCACACAGTAACAGCGAACGTCTTTTGATGTCATCCGCGAAGGTACTTGCAACAAAAAAGCGGAAGATGGCTGGAAACTGCTGTAGTCAGTGCGATATACAGAAGCCCAGTGGGATCCTAGCTAGATTACTGTGTGCAGTTCTGCAATTCAGACTACTCTATCTTTTATGATTTTTAACCCATGAGAAGTTTGTTACCAGCTTCGATGACAGCCATAATGCTCTGAGCACTTTGACGGAGCCAGTGCAAGTCAGTTCGAATAGTTATCAATAGATTGAATCTAAACAGGATGCCCCACAACAGGAAGTGCTCTGGCACTCAATGCCGGTAATTTTCCTAAAACCACTCCCGTTTGGTAATACCATTGAAGATATTTTATACAGTAACCTTTCAGTCTCAATTGCCAGTTTCAGTCCATGAAGCAGCCAGTAACATGCACCAGTGAATTGAATTCTAACAGCAGCATTGCCCTGGCAGGAGAGATTGAGGAGCTTGAAGCTGTCTTCTCTGGAGTATCTAAACATGAAACACTTCAAAGGAACAAAAATCTTCAAGAGCTCCAGAGGATACATGCAGGAAGGATGTGCTCCTAGGCTGGTGTGCCTGGAATAAAATAAACGCTAACTACAGTATCTTTACCCAGCATCCCCTTCAGCTGCGTAACTGTTTAATATTTATTTGCTGCTCTAATTAGACTCCCAGTTTTAACTGCTGTCATGTTGATGACTATGCAAATGTATAAAATATAATTTAATCTATCCAAAAACCTCTCTGTACCTGTGTCTCACTTGTGCTCATTGAGACCCTCATTCAATCTGACCTCTTTACAAACCCTGCCCGGATATTTCCTTATATGGCTCAGAATGAAATATTCACAGAATTGTTACTGTGCAAAAGGAGTCTGATTGGCTCCTCAGCTCTCCAAAGGATCACATCACTGAATGCCAGTCTTCTGCCTTTACCCCATAAACCTTCCCATTCATCCTCTTCCAAAAACACCGGCGAGTTCACGAGTAACCACAGCGATCAGATTTGTTTTGTTTGTTCGTGGGATCATGGCATCACGTGCTGGGGCAGCATTTATCATCCATTCTAACTGCCCAAGAGATGATTCAGAGTCAACCACGTTATTCAATGTCTGGATTCACTTGTAGGCTGGACCAGGTCAGAATTAACAGTTTCTCAGACCCAATGACATGAAGAGTTGATTTCTGGCCTATTATCTTATTTCTGAAATGATAATGAATAATTTTTGCAGTTGAATTAAAAGTGAAAGACCAAAATGTGTTTTATTCTGATTGAGAACATCCTCCTATTTTCTAAATTGTTATTGACTGTCTCATTCCCCTCGCACCAGAACCTATTCCAGAGGGTGTTACAGAAAAGGCAGAATGGTCAGCTGCAGGTGGTCACTTGACCGGTCGCTGGACCCAAAGGTTCACTCTCCACAAATGCTACCAGATCTGATTTTTTCCAGCATTTTCTGGTATTATTCCTGATTTCCCAGCATTTGCAGATGTTTAGTTTTTGAATATTGATCTTGTCTGGTGCAGAGTAGTTTATTGATGAGTTTGAATGGTTTTGAAAATTCCAACTTAGGCCACAAATCAGCCATGATCTATTGAATGGCAGAGCAGGGTTGAAGGGCTGAATGAAAGTGATCCATCTGCAGCTTGTGGTAACATTTCCCCTCAATGCTCACTTCACCTCCATGTCGAACACACTGTTACTGACTGAATAAACCTCCTGTGTTTGAACTAAACCTGCTCATGTTCAGTGGTTCCTTCTACTGCCACCCGGATTTAACTCTCATCATGGGATGCTGTCTCGTGTTACTGCGGGAATGCCCATAAGGACTAATCCTGGAGCATGTATCCCCTGGGATCCAAAAATACTGTTTATTTCCTTCTTCCTATTTCATTCTGGCATTGAACTCTCAGTTTCAATCCATTCTCCTGTCATGATCTTCAACATGCCCATGCGGGTGGACTCGAGGCAGCTGGCACCTGAAATTGTGGGAGGAGGCAGATTCAATCAGGGATTTGGGAAAACACTCAGACAATGACATATCCGTCTGATTGTTGACTCAGACAGATAGGCAGTAAGAAAGATGCACATTTAGATCGTACCTTTGATGACCTTGAGTAATGAAACATGCTTCAAACGCAATGATTTCAACCTCAAATCTCTTAAAACACAGACACAAAGCTTTCTACTTGTACCAGGTTGTCTCTCAGCCTCCTGTTTTCTTAAGAAAAGATTTTTAAGCTGTTATGCCTTTCCTGGTGATTATACCCACTGTTTCTCTGTCAGATTTATGACTGAACCTTTATTTTCCTGTTGTGAGTAATGCTAGTACAGAAACAGTTCCTGACTTGTGAGGGGGTTCGGTTGGAGTATTTATATTTACATATTCATTCCCACCCTCACACACAGTGTGAATTTGATGTAAAACAGAAGGAAAGGATTGATTGAGCACCCACAAAAACACAAAAGGCAGCATGTGTACCTGAGTTGAATGAACCTGGACTTAGGAAAATGTGACAACAATCACAACGAGTTAGAATTACAGAATCCCTTAGGCGCACAAAGAGACTATTTGGTCCATCCAGTATGCAATGACTTGCTGTCCTACCCTACCTTCATAACCCCACATTTAGCATGGCTAACTCAACCCACCTAACCTACACACTACTGGCCATGTTAGCACGGCCAATCCATCAAACCTGCACATCTGTGGGAGGGTCACATATTATGTCTAAGTGCTCAGGATTGTGGGATAAAGGCTCACAAATACTTGACTCTGACGCAAATCCTCTTTTTTTTCAAAATAAAATCTGGGGGAAACTGCAGCCAGAAAGATTTCCGATTATCTCATGAGGAATAGAATTCAAAACTCGTGCCACTGACCCAGGTGGCGCAGTGAAGTCACAGAGGTCTGGGAACAATCAGAACTGAAACAAGTTGTGAGCAAGGTGGGAGGGAGACAAGGACAAAAAGACAGTCTGTCACACGGGGGAAGACAGGAGACATTAAATTACAGAAATGGTAGTCCCTCAAGGCCATGGGGAATGGAGTTAGAGCTGGGAAAGAAACCAGGAAACAAGGTGAGCAGCTGTCAAAGAAATACATTGAAAAAACAGATTATAACAGCATTGAGGGCAGAGTACACAGTCTGAAATTGTTGCTCTCATTGGTGAGTACAGAACGCTGTAAAGCCTGGGTCATTCTATTTCAGCCAACATATGCAGGATAGGCCATGTAGCCTCTATCTGTGCTGTAACTTTCTGATAAATTTATTCTGACATTTGGAATTCAGGTCGAATGATGTTCATAAATTCTCAAATTGGACTTGAGTTTAATATTGTGGAGAAATGTTAAATAAATCACAATGATCCCATTCTGCAGACTTTAGTCCACAGCCCTTAATGTTCCAGCATCGCAGTTACATCCATGTCCTTTTATTCTAATGTGATGCTGGTTACTGCCTCTGCCACCCCATCAATGAGTTCCTGCTCCCCACCATCTCCGAGTGAAATGAATGCTCCTCTCCCCTTCTTTCTGGGAATTTGTTTCAATCTAAATCGTCCAGTTTCTGACCTCTCAGTTAATGAATAGCTCCTTCCTAGACACTCGATCTTGATTCCTCAGCATTTTATCACTTCAATTAACTCTCAGGTCATCCTCCTCGGAAATCATCCCCAGCCTATCCAACCTTTCCTCAGAGCAGAAATTCTCCAATTGTAGAAACATTCTGATCAATCTCCTCTGTATCCTCTCTGGTGTGATCACATTAACCCTGGAATAAGGGGATCAGAAGTGTGTGCAGTACATTAACTGCAGTCAAATGAGTGTTGCTGATATTTCCCATGTCACCTCCGTGTTCTTGTGGTTGTCGATCACACAAGACGTGTCCTGGTTTCCCACTTGGAACTGGATTTGCACTCCATGGGGCTGGGATTCCCTACCATGTGTTTATTTGTTAACACATCCTAAATTAACTTCAGATTAAAACAACATTATCAGCTACCTACCAATCAACTTCTTCCATTATACTCAAGTCAACTTACTTTTTAAAATCTCTTTAAAAATATTACTTTCAAAACACAACAGGCTTTAAGTTGCTGACCAACTATTCAGATGTCTCCACTGTGACAATTACTTGAAGATTATCTTTACCTTCAGCTACATTTGGTGAATTGAACACTGATTGTAAATATATGAATATCAAACGGACTTAAGTTTTACGATAATTAATCCAGTCTGACATTCTTGTTGGTTAATATCTTGAAGAGAACTGTCCTCAGAACTCCAGCTGTGCTCTGACTTCATTCACAACTGGATTTGGATGGACTGCAAATCTTAGATCTGTTCTGTTGCTTCACTCTGTCTATCACTTGATGCTTATGCTGTTAGGCACACAAGTAGTCCTCTTTGGGAACTTCATCAGGTTAACACCTCATTTTCAGGTATTCATGCTGCTTTTACTGATATGCCCTCCTGAATTCTCACAGTTGAATGAGGACTGATACTCTGGTTTGATGGTAAGAGGCAAGTTGGGGAATATGCGGGGCCCTGATTGTATATGATTTGTTGGAGTACAATTCTACTGCAGTTCTTGGAAGGAATGAGCTAAACTCTTACACTGTTGGCCCCAAATAATACATGCAGTATCATGAACACTGATAGGCCAAGACATGAAATACAAGAAACACTGTACAATGATGCAGGACCACAACTGCAGCAAGAGGAGTTTAAGATCCAACTTGACACAGGAACTGGGGAAGAAGCAGCTGATCAGATTATCTCATTCATAGTCACAAAGAGACTGTGACATTATTGTATTGTTGGAGGTGAGGATGAAGGAGGTTGGGGAGATGGAGAGCCCTTCAAAAGAAACTAATCTGCCTGAGAGTTGTGAGATAGAATTGATTGCCATGCATTTAGCAGAAAGCTAATTGAAACTGTTTTTATCCCCAAAAGATAACAAGACTGATGATGCTTCCAATCATCATCAGAAACAAACCCCAGAATACATGGTTCGGAGATGGATGTCAATAGCCAATCAACATACAACTCCTTCAATCATTGAGCAAACATACGTGTGATTACCCAGTTCTGATGAACCAGAAAATCACTGTTCACTCTGTGCAGATGGACAGCGATGTGGGGAAGTATTGGTCTCGTGGTATTGTCGCGAGGCAGTTAATCTAAAACCCCAGATAGTGTTCTGGAGACCTGGGTTCAAAGCCTATTGCAGCAGATGGGGGAATTTGAATTCAATAAAAAAACTTGTGAAATTAGAGTCTAATGATGACCATTAAACGATTGTCAGAAAAACCCATCTGGATCACTAATGCCCTTTCAGGAATGAAGCTGCCATCCTTACCTGGTCTGGCCAACATTGTGACCTCAGATCCACAGTAATGTGGTTGACTCTTACCTGCCCTCTGGGCAATTAGGGATGGGCAGTAAATGCTGCCGTGCCAGCGACACCCTCATCCTGTGAATGAATAAAGGAAAATAAAAATCTGTACCCAGTGGGAATCTGTGCATGTTCAACAATGTTGTGAACATTTCCAAAGCTAATTTCTGTGTGCACAACTTTATGAGCTGTCAAAGCCATTATTCATTACTTGGCGTGAAAAAGAGGAAAACGTCCTTCAACTGTGGTTATCAGTAAATTGACTGGTGTCTCAGCAGGATGGATGCCTGAGTGAATCCCTTCCCCCTCACACACACAGAGCAGGTGAACGGCCCCCCAGTCTGACTGGTTTGGCCAGTTTCCAGGTGGGATGGGTAAAGAATTCCCTTCTGGCATTCCCCACATTTCCAGAGTCGATCCCTAGTGTGGCTGCACTGGTGTTGTGCCATTTCAGATAAATGTTGACAGACTGTTACACACACCGATAGCCCATCCCCATCACCCCCCCCCCCCCCCCCAAGAACCCAGTATAAAGCAGTAAACATTATTTCCTGTTGTGGAGGGACAGCCTGTATTGGTCTGAGTAGGAACACTGAGAAGATGTACCTCAATGACAACTTAATCGGTGACCAGAGCAAGTTGAGCAAGTCCAAATAAAATGCATTATAGCATAGAAAGAGGCCCATCAAATCCAAGCTGGCTCTCTGTAGCAGAATCCCATATTCTCATTCCCCATACGTACCCCAAACTCTGCAAGTTTATTTCCCTCAGAACTGAGCTAATTGTTTTTATCAATCATTGATCTTCTCTACTTGCACCACCAAACTAGGCAAGAGGTTCTGCATATTTCCAGCCAATACAGTCAGCAGAAACACTTATTCATCTCCCGCTGTCTCAAAACCTTACATCTGACCTTAACTCTTGTGTCATCACCTATCGAATGCAGATATTTTTGTCTGCTGTATCTAGGTGTGTTATAATCTTATACAGCTTTATCAAAAATATATCCAACTTCTTCACTTCAAAGAAAATCGCAATTTTTTCAAATCAATCCAGTGACTGCATTTTCTTTATCAGTGAGCCACTCCAGTATGGCTATATGCCACAGTCTGAAGATCACTCATATCCTTCATTGTTGATGCCTATTTTGTTCCAACAATCCAGACGATGCAAGTTTTCTGCACAACAGCAGTAACTTTATTATTGGATAGCCGGCGAGAGTTTCAAAATGTCTCTAAAGTAGCTGAGTGTCTACTTGTAGACACACTTCTTCACGAATCTCTGCCTTACCCACAGAGACAGTATATTTAATAGGAATTAGACAAAGGCATATCAGTCACATGGACGATTGTCTTTGCATAGTTTAAAGTAGGTAATTATGACCTTATAAAGCTTGATGAATGGCGATGTCCTGTGATAACGTGTGATGGATTACAGAAACTGATGATCGTATTGTTCATGATTATGTGTTGATGGGAGGAGATTAAGGCAGAATGGTTCTTCCTTCAGTAAATAAGGGATTCACTTACCTATGCTAATATGGAGGGGAGGTAAGACAATGGGAGTGGGAGGCAGTTTAACAGAGTTGTGCCCAGGGCTACAAGTCTTGTCTGAAAAGGGCAAATTCCTCTGTCTGGGATTACGGGGCAATCCACATGTCTGGCTGCAAGAGGTTCTATTTTGAGATACTGCCAGCCTCCACCATTCTGAGGTGTTCTGTCTGTATTCTAAGAGTACAGGCCTTCAGTTGATGAAATAAGGCCTTTTGCAAGGTAATGTTTAACCCTTGAGACCCCACGGTGTCCTGAAAGAGAAGCAAAAGGTATGGAACTGGTCCCTCTATGGCATTTTAACTTCCTCGTTCTGACCAGGAATATGTTGACCAGAATTGAATGCAATGATTGACTGTGACCTAACTCAATCTTTGTCAAGGGCCAGAATCTTTTCCGTGAGTTTGTTATCATTCCTACATTAATGAAGCCCAGCATCCCATTTGTTTTACCCAAAACACATAATGTTTTATCTCCTTTAAGGATTGGTACACATTGTCCCCCATTCCTGCTGTCCTGCTCTCTGTGTCTGTTCCATGCAAATATATATTCCCTTTCTACATTGCTTCTCTCAAAATGTATCAACTTACTGTGTGTTCTAAAGAAGAGACATATTCCACTCAAAATATTATCTCTCGCTCCACACATTCTACCCCCTAGAAAACAGAACAGGACAGCACCGGAATAATTGGCCCACCATGTCTGTGCGGTCCATGATGCCATTCCAAACTAATTCCATCTGCCTGTACATGGTCCATATCCCTGCCAATCCATGCCTGCTTATCTGTCTGTCCAAATGCCTCTGAAACATTGTGATTGTTTCTGCTTTTCCCATCTCTCAGGAAAGTACATTCTTGGCACTTACCAGCTTCTGCATAAGAAACTTGTCTGACACAACTCCCTTTAAGCTTGCTCAGGTGTTGTTGGAAATGCTCAGCAGATCATGCAGCATCTGTGAAGAAAAATGAGTTAATATTTCGGGTCTGGTCACCCCTCCTCAGAAACGTTGACTTTAATTTATCTTCATAGAAGCTGCTAGACCTGCTGAACTTTTCCAGAAAATTTTTTTTGTTTCTGGTTTACAGCATCTGCAGTTGGTTCAGTTTTCATTTCCTTTAAACTTGCCCCCACTCCCCTTAAAACTCTGGCCTGTAGAATTCGCCGTTTTCACCTTGGGAAAAGATTCAGATTATTCACTCTGTCTGAGCCTTTCGGATCACCCACAGCCACTGACTTTCCCAACGCTAAAATCCAAGTCTTTCCAACCTCTCCCAATCCAGGCAACATCCTGGTAAACCTGTTTTCACGCTGTCAAAAGCCTCAACATCCTCCTTTTTATGTGGTGATCAAAACAGCCCACAATACTCCAAATGTTGCCTAATGACAGTTTTATATTCAGTCCCTGACACAAGAAGGCAAGTATGCCATCCACCTCCTTCACCACTTTCAGGGAGCTGTGAACTTGCCCCTGGAGAAACCTGTGTACATCAATGCTGCTGAGAGCCCTTCAGTTTAGTGAATACATTCCTCTTGCAATGAGCCTCACAAAATACATCACCTCACACTTGTCTGGATCAATATCTATCTCCGTACAGGTTTTCCTACTGATCTCTTTCTTGCTGTATCCTTGGACAATATTCTTCACGATTCACAACTTCATCAATTTCTTCCATCTAAAACCTGCTAATCAAATCGTTTACATTTCCATGCTAAGCATTGATGTATGTTGCAGACAATGATGTTCCAATTCTGATCCTTGTGGAACAACACTGACCACAGAACTCCAGCCAGCAACATGTTGTGGAAGGAACATATTTCATTTAGTCATTCAGTCGGAAAGTATTTCAGGTATTGGTGTGGCACGAGATGTTCCAAGATATTCACAATCCTGGTTAAAACACCCTGGAGCAGATTTTCAGTTCTGGGTACCCTACCTGGGGACTCCCCCAGAACCAATTATAAAGGAGTAAACATTATCTCCTGCTGTGGAAGGACAACCTGTGTTGGTCTGAGCATGAGCACAGAGCAGATTTACCTTAATGATAATTTAACCCCTGAAGACAAATAACCAGACCAAGTTAAGCAAGTACAAAAAAATGTGTTATGGCACAGAAAGGGGCCCATCAAATTCAAGCTGGTTCTCTGCAGCAGAATCCCTTATTCTCATTCTCCAACTGTCCTCAAAACCCTGAAAGTTTATTTCCCTCAGATCTGATATAATCGTATTTGTGAATCTTTGATCATCTCTACTTGCAACACCATAATAGGCAGCACGTTCTGCATATTTCCAGCCAATACAGTCAGCGGAACATTGCAATCTTCCACTTTCTCAAAACGTTATATTTGATCTTAAGTTTTGAGCCATCACCTATTGAGTGCAATTTATTTTATTGTCTGCTCTATCTAGGTATGTTATAATCTTATCCATTTTAATCTATTAAGATATATTCAACTTGATTTATTCAAAGAAAATAACAATCTTTTTTCCAAATCAATCCAGTGACTGCATTTTCTTCATCAGTGCACCACACCAGTAAGTCTGTACTGCACACTCTGAAGATCACTCAGATCCTTCCTGAGCAGGAATTTGTTGACCTGAATTGGATACAATGATTGATTGTGACCTAATCAGTCACTGAAATTGTTTCCATGAATTTGTTCTCATTCCCTTTATTAATGAAACCCAGGTTCCCATATATTTTGATCAAAACACTCTGATTATGTTTTCTCTCCTTTAATGAATTATACACATGCCCCCGCCCTTCCCTCAGTCTCTACTCTTTGTGTCTGTGCTATCTAAATATATATTTCCTTTCTACATTGCTTCTCTCAAAATGTATCAACTCACTGTGTGTTAGAAAAAAATATTACCTCTCGCTCCATGCACAGTACCCCCTGGAAAACAGAAAAGTACAGCATCTGATTAATTGGCTCATTATGTCTGTGCAGACCATGATGCCATTCCAAACCATTTCCACCGGCCTGGACATGATCCATATCCCTGCCAACCCCTGTCCACTTATGTGCCTGCCCAAATACCTCTAAAGCATTGTGATTGTTTCTGCATTTACCACCTCCCAGGAAAGTACATTTCCAGTCATCTATCACCTTTTGCATACGAGACTTGCCTGATATAACTCCCATTAAACTTTCACATGTTGTTGGAAATGCTCAGCAGGTCTTGCAGCATCTGTGAAAATAAAAATCCGTTAATGTTTCGGGTCCTTCTTCAGAAATGTGACCTCTGATTTCTCTTTACAGATGCTTCCAGACTTGTTGAGCATTTCTAGACACTTCTGTTTTTGTTTCTGATTTACAGCATCTACTGTTCTCCCGGTTTTTATTTTCTTTAACTTTCCCCCTGTCCCCTGAAAGCTATGGCCTCTAGAATTTGTCATTTCTACCTTGGAAAAAGATTGAGTATATAGAACATAGAACATAGAACAATACAGTGCAGAACAGTCCCTTCGGCCCTCAATGTTGTGCCGACCTGTGGAATTTTCTCAACTCGTCCCCCTACACTATCCTAAAATCATCCATGAGCATTTCTGAGGATTGTTTAAATCTCCCTAATGTGGTTGAGTTGACTACCTTAGCAGGTAGGGCATTCCACACACTTACCATTCTCTTTGTGTAAAGAATTTGTCTCTGACTTAAATCTATCACCCCTCAATTTGTAGTTATGACCTCTCATACAAGCTGTCCTCATCATCCTAAGAAAAAGACTTTCACTGTCTACCATATCTAATCCTCTGATCATCTTGTATGTCTCTACCAAATCCCCCGTTAGCCGCCTTCCTTCCAATGAGAACAGATCCATGTCTCTCAGCCTTTCCTCTTCAGACATTCCCTCCACACCAGGCACCATCCTGATAAATCTCCTCTGCACCTTTTCCAATGCTTCCACATCCTTTTTGTAATGGGGCGACCAGAACTGTACACAATATTAAAACTGTGGCCGCACCAGCATTTTGTATAGTTGCAGCATGATATTGTGGTTGAAGAACTCAATCCCTCTCCCAATGAAACCTAACACGCCATATGCCGCCTTAACAGTACTATCAATCTAGATGGCAACTTTCAGGGATCTATGTACATGGACACCAAGATCCCTCTGCACACCCACACTACCAAGAATTTTTCCAATGACCCAGTACTCTGCCTTCCTGTTATTCCTCCCAAAGTGCATCACCTCACATTTCGCTGCATTGAACTCCACTTGCACCTCTCAGCCCAATTCTGCAGTTTATCTAAATCCCCCTGCAACCTGTGACATTCTTCCAAACTGTCTACTACTTCACAGACTTTAGTGTCGTCTGCAAATTTACTAATCCATCCACCTATGCCTGCGTCTAAGTCATTTATAAAAATGACAAACAGCAGTGGTCCCAAAACAGATCCTTGTGGAACACCACAAGTAACTGGGCTCCAGACTGAATATTTTCCATCAACCACCATTCGCTGCCTTCTTTCAGAAAGCCAGTTTCTAATCCAAACTGCTAAATCACCCTCAACTCCATACCTCTGCATTTTCTCTAACAACCTACCATGTGGAACCTTATCAAAGGCTTTACTGAAGTCCATGTATACCACGTCAACTGTCCTAGTCTCATCTAAATGCTTGGTCACCTTCTCAAAAAAATCAACGAGGTTTGTGAGACACGACCTGCCCTTGACAAAACTATGTTGACTATCTGAAATCAAATTGTTGCTTGTTCGATGATTATAACTGTTATCTCTTATAATCCTTTCCAAAATATTTACTACAATGGAAGTAAGGCTCACTGGTCTATAATTACCTGGGTCATCTCTGCTGCCCTTCTTGAACAAGGACACAACACTTGCAATCCTCCTGTCCTCGGGTACTAAACCCATTGACAATGATGACTCAAATACTAAAGCCAAAGGCTCTGCTATCTCTTCCCTAGCTTTGCAGAGAATTCACGGATAAACCCCATCCGGGCTGGGGACCTGTCTACTTTCACTCCTTCTAGAATTGATTGCACCTGTGCATAACTAACCTCAATCCTTTCTGGTCTAGTATCGCGTACCTCATTTTTGTCCTCTACAATATTCTCCTTTTACTGTGTAAGCACCAATGAGAAATGTTCATTTAGCACTTTTCTGATCTCTGCAGGGTCCACACTCAACTTTGAAATTAGATTGCTTACAGTGTGGAAACAGGCCCTTCGTCCCAACAAGCCCACACCGACCCCGCTGAAGTGCAACTCACCCAGAGTCATTCCCCTACATTTCACCCCTTCACCGACCGCTACGGGCAATTTAGCAGAGCCAATTCACCTAACCTGCACATTTTTGGACTGTGGGAGGAAACCGGAGCACCTGGAGGAAACCCACGCAGACACGGGGAGAATGTGCAAACTCCACACAGTCAGTCGCCTGAGGGGGGAATTGAACCGGGTCTCTGGTGCTGTGAGGCAACAGTGCGAACCACTGTGCCACCGTTCCACCCATAAAAATAACAATACATAAAAAACATAAAAACTTCCCACTTCTGTCTTTGATTAGCCCTATTCCTACCCTAAACATCCTTTTATTCTTCACATACCTATTGAAAATTTCAGGGTTATCCTTTGTTCTATTTGCTGAAGACTGCTTGTGTCCTCCCTTTGCTGTCCCTAACTCTCTCCTTAAATCTTTCCTAGCTGATCTGTAATCTCTATTGCTTCATCTGTACCATTTTGCCTCATCAACACATAAGCCTCTTTCTTCTTCTTAACAAGGGATGCAATTTCTGTAGTAAACCATGGTTTACAAACTCTGTCTGTGCCAGTTGTGTCACCCCACAGCCATTGACTTTTCAAAGACAACAATCCAAGATTTTCCAACCTCTCCCAATCCAGGAAACCTCCTGGAAAACTTGCTTCCACCTTCCCAAACGCCTTCACAGTTTACCTATAATGTGGTGATCAAAACGGCACACAATCCCCCAAAGGTGGCCTGATTATAGTTTTAAATTAACTCCCCTGACTGAAGAAGGCAAGCCTGCCATTCACCTCCTTCACCACTTTCAGGGATCTTTCAGCTTGCAACTGAAGATGGTTCTGTATATCAGTGCTGCTCAGGACCCTTCCGTTTATAGTATACATTCCTCTTGCTATGTGTCTTCCAAAACACATCACCTCACACTTGTCTGAATTAAAATATATCTGCAGTTTCTCCACAAAACTTTCCGACTCATCTTTTTCTTGCTGTATCCTTTGACATCATTCTTCACAATTCACAAGTTCAACAGTTTGCGCCATCTACAAACTTGCTAATTAAACCCCAGTCCAACACCGGCATCTCCGAATCATGCTAATTAAATCATTTACATTTTCAAACTTTTCATTTATATACATTACAAACAACAGATGTCCCAGTTCTGATCCTTGTGGAACAGCACTAGCCATAGACCTCCAGCCAGCAACATGCCCCTGCACAACTATTGCTGAGAGAAATATCAAAGAGGAGCCTTGAGTTCTGCGTTGAGCAGCACGACCAACGTTTATTCAGAGCTCCTTCCTAATACATGATGGGAGATGTCCCTCTCCGGCACCCCCAGATAAGTCCAGCATTTTGATGTGTTTACTTCATATGTTCCAGTAATATTTGCCCCCTGACCTGAACTCCAGGGTTTGGAATGTCAGCTCCGATATTTCCGCGTTCCCTTTCACAGTCTGATTCTCTCAACTCATGCAGCTGCTTTGTTAGCTCTTTCACAAATGGTTTAACCCTAACCTTATCATTGCACATCTCCAGCCCTCCCACTACCACACATCTCCGGTTCTCCCACTACTATACCCTGTGCCATCTGCATCTTCCATCCAGTTATTAAGTCAAAGGGGGACAGCCCCGTCCCCTTTTCTGGGCTTGTCCTCAGTTTCATTAGGCTGGTGGGGAGTACTCTAACCCATCGCTGTACTGTCTCTGAGAGAGCCTTAGTCAGACGAGCTTTAAGTGTCTGCGTCATTCCTTCTACTGTCACAGAGCTCTGGGGGTGGTATGGTGATGGGATTTCTGTTCAGTATTAAACAGGGCACATAGCTTTTTAGCTATGTTCCCTGTAACATGTGTCCCTTGGTCAGAATCTGCAGGGGAATGATTCCACCCACTGAGTAAACCTATTTATTAAAACCCAGCAGGACCTCCTTCCCTGGGATTGGGGTGGGTGTGGGTGTGTAAAACCCATCTGTACTTGTTCCCATGGGCCTCTGGGTCGCTGCTGCTGCCTCCATTTTATCCTGATTGCTTTCCCTGGCTCACACTGTGAACAGACTACACACCTTCGACAAAACCTTGCTGTATTTCTCCCTGTTCCAGGCAAGGATTGTAGTGGATCATCTGATATTGCATTTTATCCTCCCCAATATGGGCCAGCCCATGATATGTTTTAATAATGTTTGTCTTATACAGTGTAGTGGCACTGCTGGGTCATCCAGACTCTGTTGTGTCATATTACTGCCCCACCCTTTTCCCATTCCTCATTCTCCTGTTGTGGGGCTGTATCTGCGAAGGTCTTTAAACTTTCCTTACTCACTTCTGCAGTTACTGCCACTGCCACTTCCCCAAATGTCTGCACTGTTTCAGTCAGTATTTCACTCGCGTTCCCCACATACTTACTGCCCCGTTGGTGTGGGGTTTCTACTTCCCTGTGAGCTCTAATCTTTCATTATTGCTGCTTCACTGGGATAGTTAACTGCTCCCACTAACTATCTGACCTGTGCTTCGTGCTCTATGTGACCCCGAGACAGGGTGATGTACCCTCACCGAGCACAGGCCAGCACATGGTCATGAACAATACCAAAGGCATGCTGACTGTGTGTGTAGATGTTGACTCCCTGACCCCTGGCTAATGTCCGTGCTTCTGTCAGGGTTTGTGATGATTCTGCCAATTCTGGAGAATTCTCCACAAACTTTCCACAGTAATTAAACAATCCTAATGTTTGCCTTACCCCCTTCACGCTGTGGGGGTGGATAGTTTTAAAATCATGGTCTGTCGTTCCACTGGGATTGTCCCCTCTCCCTTCCTGATTTGATCTCCCTGATGTGATGTCCCAGGTCCCATACCTTCCCACTCTCTGTGGGTTAATTTTAAGCCCGGCCTGCCTGACCTGGCACTATATTCTGTTTAATATCTGGATATGTTCTTTCTCACCAACTGAGGTAATGAGGTGTTGGAAAGATCAATGTGACTAATTCCATCAGCCATATATCGGTGGGATATAGTGGAATATTGTGGGATCCCTGAGGTAACTGGATCCAGGTGTGCTGTTTTCCTCAGCCAGTAAACGCCAGCTTATTCTGGGATTCCAGGTCCACAGGTATGAACCAGAACTCATTCACAATATCAAGGGCTGAGACTATGTACTGTTGCGATTTCAGTCCATTAAATACAGTGGTGTGGTTCGCTCATGTAGGATACTCTTTAGTGGCGGATTTACTGAGGGAGGTATACTAAATAGTGAGGTGGGATGAGCTGTCCGGCTTCTGTGAGTTAGTCTGGGATACTGTCCATCTGACTATTCCCTGCTTCTGTCAATCTGTTACTGTCGCAATTACTGCCTCCTCAGCTTTAATGAGATCCTGTTTGTGTGGGGTGTGAGAGGGCCCTCGATCTTTACAGTATCTACAGGTAATAACCCACATTCCTGTTTAAGTTATCCACACTGCTGTTTGGGTCCTAGCTATAACTCCTCAGATTCCCTGACTGTTCCAGTCTCCCTGCAAGGTAACTACTCTGCAGATGTCGCCTTTCCTTTGCTTCCTGTCCCAGGCCTGTTCAGGTTGTTCCCATATTACAGTTTGTGTCTCTACATCAATAGTTGGTCCTAACTGTTCTAAACTTGCAACTCCCAGAATGGTCCCTTCCCCAGTTTCCCACTCCCATATCTGAATATATTTTGCCACATCCGTGATCTGCGTCGGGAGAGGTTTATTTCATCCAGCTTCCTCGATTCCCTCTCCGACTGCTCTCATTTTAGCAATTGAGGTGATATGTGGCAAATCCATATTGGTAATTGATATAGATGCTCCTGTATTAATATTATGCTCTGCTGGTTCCCAAACACAGCATCAAAGAATATTCATGTGCCTAGGTGAACACATGCACACATACAATGTGAATATCTATCTCCCTCTCTCTGCCTACGTTCGTTGGCAATATGTCCTTTACTGCTTTACTTGTAAAATTGCCAGTCTGGTTACCCTCCCTGTACTGCAGCTATTCCCCTGTGTTTCTGAGCTTGTCTCAGCACTCATGGTCCAATTCAGAAGGTGGTTAGAATGATCTCCCACTGGGAGTCACATGTTTATAATTATAGTTAAATGGGGTCCCAGTTGAAAAACAACAAACTGATATCATCATCACAGATTGGGATTTGGTAATCCCCCGTGGCCCTTACACACCTCAGGCTTCCTCTCTGTATGATCCTCGATATTACCCTTGGTTCCCTGAGACACCAAGGTTATTTTAGCCCATTCAGCCTGTACCCTCCCCAGTGTGTCCTTGTAATATCTGTAAATGCCTGGAGCCACTGATCAGCTGTGCACTAGGGGGAATCGGCTCGCACCCGCACCCTCTCATTGCAGAGACAGGTTCTGATGTACATGTCGGGGCATCTTGGCCTGAGAGTTTTTGGCCTGACACCATCATCGGTGAGACTGTACCTCAATTAATTCATCTATATTCTCCCAATAAGGCCCATTATTACCATTTCTCTATCAGGCCGGGTGTTAACTCACCAACATCTGTCATTCAGTAGGTGAACGGTTCATGTTTGATTTCTGTCAGTTCCGTTTGTTGCTCCCTACTGTCTGTCCAAGTTGAGCTTAGATGCCCAGTGGTTCCATAGAGAGGGCCTTTTGGACCTTATAGGGCAATGGGTGATCCCACTCATTGCCGTCTCTCTGTCCATACGTGTGCGCTTTGTCATCTAACCCGTTCCAGTCAGTGTCACCATCCTCACTGCCTTCTGAGGAGAGTGGGGCACTAGGTACCTCCCCCACTGTAACTACCACCTGGTTCTTTGGCTTTAAGGCCTCACGTCTGAGAGCCACCACCTTCACCTGTTCCTGTTTGTCATAATAATGCAACATATTCCGTCATTCCTGGAATAAAACAGAGCAAAATGTAATTTGGTTTTACTTGAAATAAGAATAATTTGACATTCACTCGACATATCTATCGAGGTGAGAATTGTACTGTGATTATTTAAGTGAATTTAATGTGATCATAGAATGAAAATAAATGATAATCAACGACAACATGTGATTATTTGTACCAGTTCTTGCAATGAAAATTCAATTTTATTCAATGCTTGTAACCCATCACACCATGGGCATTGTTATTAGGGAATAAAGTAATGGAAGGATATCAAATAAAATAAGTAGACTTCAATTTTAGCTCCACTGCAATAATGAACCAAAACAATACTTGGAAATATGGGTAAACTACATAACAAAGTTTCCAGTGTCATTATTGACATGAAAACTATTTTAGTTTGCAAGTTGTTTTGCTCTAAGAATACTTGGAAATGAATTGTGATTATGAATTAATCATTTAAAATATACTTTGAAGAGAATAATCAGATATTTTTTGGAGGAAATTAGGAAAGGAAATAAATATGTATACATTGGTATTAATAGTTTTAAAATGTTTGGAAGTTGACTGGGATTATTTGATTGAGAGAGGCTGCATGATTATAAAGACTAATAAACCTTTTTCATTGCATTGTTGGTTTCACTAGAATCTGTTGTGGTCTAAGCTCTTGTTGTGTGCAATGGACTGTCATTAATAGCTTAATTAACCTGCGAGTCCCTAATCAGGTTTCCTTTGTCTGTAAGTCAGTCTGTAAGTGAGCAACACACCTGCTTTTCTGAGGGGAACATGAGACTCTTTTCAAAGGAAATAAGTGGCAGTTCTCACTGAGAATGGTTTCTCCCACACACCATAAGCAGGGAAGTGATTTTCTGAAGAATTTCATTGTCTATCTATAAATCTGATGGTAACTGTGTTTGTCAGTTTGTGGAGGATTCAGCCCTTTTTGCTGAGCTGTTTTTATATAAGCAGTTGGTTCATTATGTCTTTGCCAAGAATGTTGTTTACTTTCCCCTTTTACTGTGATTCTGCAGGGTAGAATATTCTGAGAATCAATAATGTTCAATAACTGAACATTGAATGGTTTAGACTCTAACAGAGCAATGGCTTTGTTTTCAGCTAATTAATCACTTTCCATTTCCTGGTTGTGTTGAATTGTACAGAAACAGGCTCTGAGCAATGTTTCCATTCACTTGTGTTGGAGTCACTGACAGCCACGTGGTCACTCAGTTTCAGGCTGATGGATCAGTTTCTCTGTCCTATTAGATGGTGGTCTCCTGCTCAGTTTCCGATGGCTCGCCTCAGCGTCAGTCCATCAGCTGCTGAAACCCTGCATCCAGCATTTGTTCCCTCTCACCATGACTAATCCAATACAGTCCCAGCTTGTCTCCCAAATTCACCTCCACATACTCATGATCACCTCAGATTCTACTGTCTGTGTCCTTGCAGCAAGTTGTGTAAGACACCTACTTCAGTTTTAACCTGATATATATTATGTTCAGAAAGATCATTTCAAAATTTGGTTCACTGCTTCTTCAGGACCTTCGTGAAGAAGGGCTCATGCCCGAAACGTCGATTCTCCTCCTCCGTAGATACTGACTGACCTGCTGCGCTTTTACAGCAACACGCTTTCAGTTTTAATTGGAGCAATCAGTTAATTACAAGTTACTGACAAAATATTTTAAGAGGAGCTGCTTTTGGTGATGGAAATGCTGCTGGTTAGTATAAAGGAGGGCTGCGGTGAATACTGTACTCGGTTTTGATGAGAAAGTTGAACAATGTAAAATTCTTTTATCCTTGTTAATAAGAAGAGGTAGAGATTGCACCACTGATGCTCAGTAGCCGCAGTGCCAATCAAGTGGGCTGCTTTATTCCGGATGGTATCAAGTTTCTTGAGTGTTGTAAGGGCTGCACTCAACCAGGCAAGTGAGGATTATTCCAACATACTCCTGACTTGTGCCTGGTAGTGTTTGGACAGGATTTCAGGAGCCAGGATTTGAATTACTCTTGTAGCCACTGTGTTTATGTGGTGAGACCAATTCAGTTCCTGATCAACGATTATCCCCAGGACAGTGTTGATAGTGGGTGTTCAGTCATGGTAACACCATCGAATGTCAAGGGATGGTGGTTAGGTTATTTCTTATACGTGATGGACATAGCCTGCATTTGTGTGGCATGTATGTTACTTACCCCTTGTCAGCCCAAGCCTGGATATTGTCCTGATCTTGTTGTCGTTGGACTTGGACTGCTTCAGTACCTGAGGAGTTAATTATTTATGAACATTAAATAGTCATGAGATTATGCAAATTCCTTTTTCTATCAAATGTCATGAACTGTATCTTGTGGTAACTATCATATTCACTTCCATTATCTTTTTATTTGCTTCCTAATTCAGACACAAATATTTGAACATCGATCGGAATAAAATTACATAAATTAAAAACACATGTTTCTAAAAGTAAACTAATTGAATGAAATACATTACTCCTGTATTGTCTGCATTTTGAGAAAAAAATAAATTATTTTCATAAACTAATGAATGGCTGATTTATTGTCCTCAATCCATCAATCTAGATTTTATATTTCAGTCATCAGTTTACCGATCTTAATGTGCGTCTAATCAACACTAGAGCAAACTGTTTTTAAAATATTGAGTCAATTTATTTGTTCAGAATACAACATTTATTAGGAATTCATTATCCTTATAATAATTGCTGAATAAGTTATTTGGCTTTCTAACGTGTATCGTCAGATCCATATATTGTTTTATTTCATATTTTAATTTAATCCATTGCAACAATGTTTTCAGGTCAACTATCCCACAATGGAATCAATCATTTTGCATCCAACACGCTTCGAAAACTGACTTTTGCTCATTTGAATAATCACAGTAATCTCAGCCTTATGAGTTCAGAGAACTGTAACTACTTTTCTCTGCAATACTTCCTGTTCATGTCTGCGCATTGCACAGTCATGCAGCAAAATTAGATTTCTCCTTCTAAATGTACTGATAGATTTTAGAAAATCTAAGTGTTGCTAATATCTAAGTATTGTTCAATTCAGTAGGGGGTATAAATATGTAATAATGGCTCAGTGCATGAAGTAATGTGAAGATATTGCAATGTACAAACTCACAATGATTGTGAATATCAATTTTTATCTTAACCATGGAACCAGTTGAATTGATTTAATTATATTTCACTTTGATGCTCACGTTCATTGTACTTCTAATCACAATAAGAGCGAAATATTTCATGTGACAAAATTATTTAAAATTCATGACACTTTTTTATGGACACAAAATACAATTAACACCCGTTTGTTCTTTCCTTTACCAATCACAGTGAAGTTTGAATTGTAGACTGCTAGACTGACACAGCACAGAAACAGACCATTCAGCCCAACTTAGCATTCCGGCCAGGTTTCCTAAACTAAACTAGTCCCATTTCCCTGTGTTTGTCCCATACCCGTTTGTAAGTTTTCTATCCAATAAAGTGTCCAAAAGTCTTTTAGATGTTGTAATTGTACCAGCAACTGCCCTTCCTCTCACAGCTCATCCCAAAATGTGAAACACACTGTGTGGAAAAGTTTCCCCTCAGACCCCTTTTAAATCTTTCCCCCTCACCTTAAATATTATTTACACCGCAGAATCTTTAAAATTATTAAAGATAATTTTTAATATCTTTAAAATTTATTAAAATTATTAAAATAATTTAATAATTATTTTATTAAATAATAATAAACGCATGTCACATAGTTTTTGATGATTCTAACAGCCATTGGTCTTGATCTTATTTTTACTGAGTGCAATAACCACAGTAAACATTCTTGCCAATAAATACAAGAGCGATCACCTTATTTTTCAATTCAGTAATTACACATGATACTTTCTGCTGAAAGTGGTGTTTATTCTTTCTGAAAATTGGCCGAGGACACTGAGAGCAAGACATATTGATAGTCTTGATTTGTTCATGTTTTCAAACAGGTTTTCAGGCCATGTATTTCAAAAAGAAGTTATTTGACTTCATTCAAATTTGAATGTAAACATTTTCAGATATTTTCCATTCAAAATGTTTATTTGCTTATTCAGATAAATTTTGAATCTTGCCTCTGCAAAGTGAATTTATTGTGCTTTCCATTCATGGAAGTACTCATTAATTGATCCTCGTTTCATCTTAGATCTGACGGAAATTTGAAATACTGATTACAGTGAAAATTGTGTGAATTTTACATGAGAAAATCTAGAAGAAAATCAAGAAAGGCGCGATAGAGTTATTGAACAGCCTGTATATTTGAATAAAGAAAACATTCCTTCCAAAAAACAAAGTTAAAAATCGCACAACACCAGGCTATAGTCCAACATGTTTATTTGGAAGCACTGGCTTTCGGAGCGCTGTTCCTTCAAACAGCTGATGAACGCTGGTTCTTCTGAAAGCTAGTTCTTCAAAATAAACATATTGGTTAATAAACTGCTGGTGTTTGATTTTTAACTTTGTACAGCCCAGTCCAACACTGGCGCCTCCAAATCATTCCCAAAATAAAACCCTTAAGTCTGTGGTTGAACAATTCAACAATCCTGCAACTAGATTATAATTCTCAGTTTATCTATCTTAATAAATATCTAATCAATGTCAGTGGAAATTCCTGGAAAACAACAAATCGTTTTGTTTGTTAACACACAAACTTTAATTGAAAATTCGTTGTTATCACAATATGAGAATTATATTTTAAACCTCCAGTGATGTGAAGTGACCCATGGACAGAAATTGGACGTTGTAAATTCACCCACAGGCAGAGAAATCGGGACAAATACAAAATCAATCAACCTCAATCAAACAGCAGTTAGAATCAATCAGCTCCAGGGTGAATCAGATTTTCTTACACCTTGACTTCCAGTCAGTGCCTGAGCATTATACACCTCGCTTGGAAATGTCAATAATGAAGGGTTTTCACACCAACACATTGGATTCTTTGAATCCAGCTCATGACCACATGTGGATGTTTGTCACAAAATTATTAATCATTTTACAAATCATGGAAAATATGATTGCTATTGAAAAGCTCTTGAAATAAATTAATCACTGCACATAAAGCCACACGATGGTATTCAAGGCCACCTAATTACTGTTCAGTGCAAAATCTTTTGTCAGTATTGTATTGTTCTCAAGATGAATAACCACAACAAACATCTCGCTTTCACACCATCCCAAATATATGCAAGAGATTCCTTCTTATCATATACACACATCTTTCCCACACCATTAAATAGACTTCACTTACGACAAAGGATGCTGATAGTAACATGTTTTGAGATAAAGGAATTCCTAAATATAGGCGAGTTTTCTGATAGGTTCCCCCAATCATCGTGCTAAAAATGTAAATGCGGCTCAATACATTGTAACAGATCCCCATTCAACCTTTTTATGTATTCACTCAGAGACGATGTTTAAAAATTTCCTCTATAAATGCTGTTGACTGTTTTTTGCTATGATACCCATGTTCCTTGTCGATTTATTTTCTTTGTAATGCCGACACAAATGTCTGAATATTGATGACATGAAAAGTTGCATGGATTATATATTGTATTTCTACAGAAGAAAAGCTGAGACAGCAATTACAGATTGCAGTTTTATCTGAGAATGTTGAATGATCAATAATCACTGCATATCGAAAATATTTTCCAAAACATCATGCCAGCATTCTAACTCTCAGTTCACTGATACTAATTATTATGTAATCAATATCACAGCAAACCCGTTTGGAAATATTGAATCACTTAATGTGTCAGTGTTCTAAAATAGATTACCAATTCATTGTTAGTCCAACAATCACACAGTAATTCAAGTTAGATTTTGTAACAAATATCGTGAGATTCACAGTTCAATTTAATCATTATTTAGTAGTGCCAATTTTACAAAGAAAAAATTATCTTTTATTCCAGGTTAACACAACCACAAACCAAGCAATGATTCCTCATCCAACACTGACAGGAAATATCTGATACCTTCTCATTTGAATGTTCACAGAAATCATTGGATTCATATTCGCCTTACAAATGAAGATACGTCTGATTGTTTTAGACTCCAATAATTAATGTTCAATTCTACATGTGACGGATTGTAATATGACATTTATAATTATTTTAAGTTTACCGTGACTAGTTTTAACACTAAATGTTACTTATATCTAATGTGTAATCATTGATCAAATCCAGTATAGTCGGCTTTAAGTGTGGAATTAAGTCTCAGTGACGGAGGCATATTGCATGGTACTGTTTCCTAATGGTAGCGAATGCTAATTTTTATTTTAGTGCTGAAATCCTTGTAGATTTGCTGCTGTAGGGAAGCCCCGAGCAGCCTGCCTTGGAATTAAAACACAAAATGGTGGAGGGGAGATAAATGAGACGAACAATCTGTTTCAGTCGTAAGTTAAAAAAGAACATTTTGTACAATCCTACTCCAAGTCCATAAGTATGCCATTCCAGACAGTCATACACCAGATAGTGATAAGAGAATGCAGGCACACAGAAAAATGACCAACCCTGACTTTCATTAATGAAAGATTAATTTTCCCAGTGAATGAATAAACACCAGCTGCAGGATAGAGCCCAGCTAACTTCCACAGCGGCTATCAGGGAAACAGACAGGGTTTGATTGCCAGAAATAGTTACTATTTTTTTTGGAGAATAGATAGATAACTTTCAGTGTGGAAACAGGCCCTTCGGCCCAACAAGCCCACACCGCCCCGCTGAAGCACAACCCACCCATACTCCTGCATCTACCCCTTAGGTAACACTATGGGCAATTTAGTATGGCCAATTCACCTGGCCTGCACATCTTTGGATTGTGGGAGGAAACCGGAGCACCTGGAGGAGACCCACGCAGACACGGGGAGAATGTGCAAACTCCACCCAGTCAGTCGCCTGAGGCGGGATATTGAACCCGGGTCTCTGGCGTTGTGATGCAGCAGTGCTAACTACTGTTCCACCATGCTGCCCACTAACGTTGCTCAGAACATTTAAAAAGTTTCTAATTACATATTCTTGAGAATCGTAAATAAGGCAGAGTGAGAGACCCAAAGGACTGCAACAATTAATTTTGTAATCTGAGGAAATAAAATGCACAGAGAGATCCCAAGGCCTGGAGATTATACCACCTGTAAAACACCATGAAGCAATAGGAAG